>NC_071091.1:52676923-52961923 GCF_027358695.1 Spea bombifrons
CCCGTTTATACTTTATGATTTATTATATTTGGCACATATACTTCACACCCTATGTTTATGTACAGGTACATTTAAAGACCAAGGGTACTGATTTTCTTTTTTGATTATTAGAAATGTTCACTTTGGGTATATTACCCATCTATGCTGCATCTATTGGGGCTTACCACCTTTTACATTCTCACTTACACATCTATGCTACATCCTATGGGTCTTCATACTACATACTACTTCATACTACGTACATTTTTCTTTTTTTCTCTCCTTTCACGTGATATGGCGACAGGAAGGTTTGCTTTTCTTTCTACAGCTCATGTTATCGCTGTTAGACAGTTTTCCCCTCCCAGCAGACGGTGCTGCATTTTTTCAATTCCCTTCTCTCCCCCCATAGAGCATGGGCAGATAATTTGGGCCTACTTGGAGTCCCCTGCTCGCTTTTCGATGATTCGTCATCCTTTCTCTGGGGCGTTCTAAACCAGTTACATCACACTCAATTTACCTTCTGTTCACTTCACAAGTTTAATGTTTATTTGTGTGATCCGGTGGCGGCACCTCTAATCGCGTTCCCTCCCTTTGTGGATTATGCTGGATTATGCCTGCTGATCTATTAAATTTAATTTCCCTAAATGTTAGAGGCCTTAACAAGCCTGAGCAGCACTCCAAATTACTGGCCCTTTGCACTCCTCAAGGAAAAAGATTGCCTTTATTCAAGAAACACACTTTAAAGCTGGAAAATAATTGAAACTGTTGAATAAACATTATACTCTTCTTATCGCGCTCCCCCTTGGCCAAAACCAAGGGTGTAGCTATTATCCTTCATAAATCATTACGCTTCCAGACATTAGAGGAGTGGAGGGACGCGGAGGGGCAGTGTATTTTTGTTAAAGGCTATATAGGATCTCAAAAGAGAACGCTGGCTAATCTAAATGTGCCCAACAAGTGTCATGCATGTTTCCTTACTTCCATCCTGATTAAATTAGCTGATTTCCAAGAGGGCACCACTCATTGGTGGTGATTTCAACATGGTATTTGATCCCAGGATGGACACTTCCTCAGGCAGCTCCCATATCCCCTATTCAACGAAGAGTTGTCAGGCAGTTGAAACGAAATCAACTGAGAGACGCTTGGAGAACTTTGTACCCAGAAAGAGGGATTACACTTATTTCATTTACCACTTCTCCGGCTAGAAAAGGGGAATCCACCATTAGTCTTACTGGTGCTTCCCTCTTAGATTCTAGAACGAAACAGAATTTTTTATTAACTAGGCACCAGTTTTATGAGTTCGGTGATAAGCCGGACAAATTGCCCGCTAGGGCCCTGAGGGCGAAGAGGGCCCAAAGTTATTTGGCACGTATTAGGGATCATAATAATAGGTTACACTTTAAATCTGAGAAGATCGCAGAGTGCTTTTGGCACTACTATGCCTCATTATACAATTTACCCCCAGCTCGAGGGGCTCTCTCTGACTCAGATGCTGCTGTTGATGACTTCTTACTTAAGAATCTGTCAAAGGTTTTGTCTGAGGAGGATAGAGAACTCCTGGAGAGACCCATTTCCCTCTCAGAACTTGAGCTGGCTATTAAAAATACCCCTGTGGGTAAAAGCCCGGGCCCTTATGGTTTTACTATTTTTTATTATAGAAAATTCCTTCCTGTTCTGGGGCCACAAATAATCTCCTGGTTTAGTGCCATTGCTCGGGGTATTCCCCTTGACCCTCATTCAGTTAAGGCTCACATTGTAGTCTTCCCTAAACTCGGGAAACATTTAGATTTATGCAGTAGCTACCGCCCAATTTCATTGATCAATGTTGCCTTGAAATTGTTAGCAAAAATTTTAATTTACCGCCTTCAGCCATATATCCCTGATCTGATCCACCCTGATCAGATGGGATTTGTCACGAGCAGGGAGGCAAGAGATAATACCATCAAGGTCGATAATATTATCGCTTCTGCGCAACAGAATAAGACCCCTCTCTAAAGGCATTTGATCGGGTCGCCTGGCCTTTTCTTCTTAAGGTGCTACGTAGGATTGGATTGGGGGTTAAATTTTTGTTAATGTGCGTTCAAGCTCTCTACATGACTCCGACTGCACATATAGTGCTAAATGGTATTGTGTCTGATCAGATGCGCCTATACAACGCTAATGCTAATGCAATCCGCTCTAATCCAGAGATTACGGGTGTACAGATTGTATTACAGTCACATGTACTGTCAATGTTTGCAGATGACGTTCTGCTAACCGTTACCAGTCACCTCCGGGCTCTCTCCCAGGTGATGGCTGAACTTGATCGTTTTTGTCACTCTTTTTCGAATGACAAAATAAATGTATCAAAGTCGGAGATTATGTTTTTTTTCCCTTGCTCCTGAAATGAATCGGCAGATCCAAACTGAATTCCCATTTAAATGGCGCACTGATCACATTAAATACCTGGATCTACTTATCCCCACAGATTTGTCAAAATTGCAAAGTTTGAACTATGACCCTTTGCTACGTACTCTTTTATGGTTTGGGAGGATTGGGGTGATAAAAATGAACATATTGCCTTGGTTCATCTACCTGTTTCAAATCTTGCCTATTTTACTACCAAGGGCGTTTTTTTGCTGTTGCCATAATGCATTCATCCAATATGTTTGGAGGGGTAGATCCTCTAGGTTAGCATTCTCTTATCTCATGAAATGGAAGCTTCAGGGGGTATGGGTCTCCCAAATGTGGACCTGTATTGGAGAGCAGCCCATAAGCGTAGGGTTATAGAATGGTCTATTTGCCCTGGGAAGCAGTGGATTTCTCTAGAGGAGTCCTTCCTAAACTGCCCTGTGAGTGTGCTTCCCTGGATTCCTGACCCCATGAGGTGTGTCAGTTATCCTACACATGCCTTTATTCCTTCCACTCTGAAGGTTCTGAAGAGATACTGATTTGTAGTTCTCCAAGCCTCCTGTTCCCGTTGACTATGAACCCTGACTTTGCTCCTGCTCATTCTTTGGAACGCATGAAAGCTTTAATGCCACCTTATGTTCGCATTCTTCATCTCTGCCATGTGCTAAGAGGTGATGAGCTTGGATCACTTAGAGATCTACTGGGATTTATCTTTCACCAAATGAAACATTTTATTCACTCTTTAGGTTTTGTGAAAAGAAGCTAACAGACCTTTAACCCTTGACAAGGTAGAACCACCCCCCATTTGCTCTCCAAACTGAATGCGATTTTGATTGAACCCCTGGCCCTTCTTAAACCATATTATTCCAGCCTCTGGGAGAGAGATCTGGACCTAACACTGGCCCCCGCAGACTGGGAGAAAATTCTCCTAATAACACACAAAGGCACCATTTCCAGCAGAATGCAAGAGACATCCTTTAAGCTTATTTCTAGATGGTACACAATTCCTCTGGATCTTAACAGGTTCTTACCCAATGTCTCTCCTACTTGTTGGAGGCGTGGATCCCATTCAGGCTCCCTTCTCTATATATAGTGGTCTTGTCCAATTATAAGCCCCTTCTGGGAGTCTGTCGTGCCTTTCATCAGAGAGGTGGCTGATCCCGATTTTCAAGCATTACCGGCTGCCATTCTATTACATCATACTAAAATCCCTCACAAGAGGTTGTTGACATTTCATTTACTAAACACAGGGAAAACTGTCCTCTCGAGGTATTGAAAATCTACCAATCCCCCATCTATTAAGGTTTGGGTTAATCTCGTAGAATTTATCTGCCACATGGAAGCTCTTACATGGTCTACCAGGGGTTCGGGTCATAAAAAATGGTTCCACTGGAAAAATGTTGTGTCTAACTTCGATACTCGCCCTTTGCACTTTGTAATTGGAGTACCATATTATGTATTTTCTCCATATATGTCACCTTTAGGAGTACTCCCTATCATCTTTTACAGTGTTCTCTATGTGATGTACAAATGATGCATACTTGCCTTTGTTACATGTAATACATTAATATCTTCTGTAGCCTACAGAAATACGTTGTTACTGTTATCATGACGTGACTGTTTTACTTGCCTTGTATAACTACATTGTGACACTTCCATATGTATACATTCTGTATTGTACTTCCGTATTGTATCACCTATTTGTGCAATAAACAGAGAATTGATTATGATATTTAGGTTTACATTATGTGAAATATATTGGTTGTAAGTTGTTGTTTCAAAAATTTGAATGGCTTGCACTCTCCAACTGGTATTACCGGGTTATTTAATTTCTTTCTTAATTTTGTTTGTGTTTATTTATAATGCTTGGAAAAAAAATGAATAGAACTGCTCATAATTCAGGTCATACATGCACCATCTGCTGCATATCTCAAATGGAGTCCGGATAAATAAAGCAAAGCCTCTGGGCTTCAGCTGTGCTCTAAATGATTCCCAGTGGGACTTATTCTGCTGAAACTAAACTTAAAATAATTGAAAAATTCGCATATCTGTCAAGGTGCTATTAGCTTGATTTTAACCTACAAAAAAGAAGAAAAATTTGACTGGTAAATGGTAAAAGCAAAAACAGAGAGAAGCCATACAGAACTATTATGTTGTACCAGGGCTGGTGGAAGAATTTTTGCTGTCCATTGGCTCCACCCCTTTGTATCTTCCTCGGGGCGGAGTTATGTGAACAGATAATATGCATGGCCCCCCCGGTTGACAATTCTTAAGTCTCTAATCCTCCTCCATTACACAATAAAGGAGCTGGAGCAAGGAAGACTTATATATGTAAAAAAGTAGCTGCCACTTGATGAGCATTGTGTTGCTTGTTTGGTGCAGCAGGAGGCTTTCTGGATGCTCGCTCATTCAAAGAGGCCCCTTTTCCAGAAGGGCTAGCCTTAGGAGTTCAGGCTCTGTGCGAGCCACTGCTGTAGCGCCCCCATCACCCCCCCAGAGTCCCATTGTCTCCTTGTTCCCTGTTCAACACCTCTCTTTTGCCCCCCCACATTTGGTTCAGGTATAGATCATATAAACACCACATGAAAACAAAGCATTGTATGTATAGATCAACTGAATAAGACATACAAACCCTGTATTTTTGCAGGTACAGAGTAAATACAGTAGTGCGAAAAAGGAAATAGACCTTTTTTTGAATTCTATAGTTTTTACACATCAAGACATAATAACAATCATCTGTTCCTTACCAGGTCTAAAAATTAAGTAAATACAACCTCAGATGAACAACAACACATAACATATTACACTGTGTCATTTTCAACAAAAATAAAGCCAAAATGGAGAAGCCAACTGTGGAAAAAAGTAAACCTTATGATTCAATAGCTTGTAGAAACACCTTTATCGGCAATATTTTGAAGTTATCGTCTTCAGTATGACTTTTATCAGTCCCTCACATCATTATGGAAGAATGTTGGCCCACTCTTCTTTACAACATTGGTTCAGTTTATTGTGGTTTGTGTGGTACCACAGTGGTTTCTTCAATTTTTCACTTCTACTAGCAAGCCTAATACAATTTTCTGTTGCCTTCAATATTTCAATACCATAAAGAGAAAAAATAATAAAATAAAAATTATCTTTTATTAAATTAAATTAAAAACCTCAATAGGTTGGTAATAGATCCCCCATCAAATATCAAAAAATATATAATGCCATGAAAAACATAATTGTTAAAACATAAGTAAACATGCACTACACCTCCCACACTGTACTCCAATAGTTCAAACACCCTTCATATCCCATGTGGTACTACTATACTGAAAGACCCACTGCAATAATAAATTAAACTGGGATCGAAACCATTACAAATACATTATTTGCCTCAAGTATTATAGTTTTTGTCTGTCCTTATACCGGATATCAACTGGCATATTTGTACCGGGTTGTGACCAGCCTTATGCACTGGAACGCTTCGTGACCTGATCGCTCCCCAGTGTAGGCTACCTAATCTGTCGGGACAAAGATATGAGACCTCTGGGAGGTCACCCCACATGCGTTTCACTATAATGGCTTTTTCAGGGGCTAATCGTTTTTTAAAAAAAAATATTTAGTACCTACCCAAAAAGAAAAAAGTGACCAATCACAAACTAGTTGTGCCGTTTACATCATCAGTTGCCATGGAAGGCTAGTGTTATACACCAATCAGAGATCGCTACTTAGAAGAGTTTGAGCCTATACATCCAATCAAATGGCATTCAAATTAGGTTTTCAAAGTGAGTACAAAACAAAGTATGAAAGTTGTTACATTCATAAGATGAATTAGGGCATCTTCATATCATACTGTTGTAATCCAAAAATATATATATATATTTTTTTAAAGAATCAGTTAATTAAATGTGTACATACCCACAATTGATTGTAAACTGTGTTAACCAGTGTTCCCTCTAAGCTGTGCGCTTGTGGGCGCGCACATAGCATTTTTGGAGAGCGCACATGTCCAAAAATTGTGCGCACAACAGTTTTTCCCAATAAAAAAAAATATATATAATTTTTTTGATACTTTATGCAGCGCGGATATTGTGCGCACAAAATTTTGGCTCTGGGAAAATTTTTGCACAAGATACATTTTCTGCGCACGCCACCTAAGAAAAATTGGATGGAACATTGGTGTTAACCCCTAATTTATTAAATCAAACTAAATAAAAGATGATTAATTGAATCCCTCATTCAGACCATAAGGGGGCACTGTTTCCATGAAGTAAATCCATTTGGCCCCTAACTGTAATAATAAACGGTTTCTGTTTCACTTCTCTGCCTTTTGGCTAAGATAAAGTGAGTACGTGTTAGCAGGGCCAGCCCAAGACATAGTGCCGCCTGGGGCGAAGTTTGAAATGCCGCCCCCCCCGTGCCGACGCCACTGCTCATTATCTACCCTTCCTTTCCCTACCTTCTCATTATCTACCCTCCTCCCTCCCTATTATCTACCCTATCCCCCCCTTTGTACTTCAGTTACCTTCCAGCAGTCCTTCGATGAGAGTCTCCCTGCTCTGCCGCGGTGCGTGCTGCTTCACTGCTGAGTGCCGCAAGCCGGCACCAAGACCAAGCTAGAGGGCTCGCAGAGGAGAGAGAGGGGCGCCAAGCGGGTACTGACAACTTGATTAGCGAAAACCACTCCGCGCCCCTTTCTCTCCTCCGCTTGGGGCGACAAAGTGCCCCAAAAATGCCGCCTGGGGCAATTACCCCACTCTGCTCCATGGCCGGTCCTGCCTGTCATTAAAGGACCTAGCAACTCTAAGGTTACATAGATTTCACATAATAGTAAATCACGTGATGTCATGTGAGGTATGACACCGATTTGTCATGATGATGCATTGCTAGACTACATTTTGTAAAAATATTATAAATGATATGACGTCAAAACTGAGGTTTCCATTCACATATTAGTGATGCGACTGAGTGATAGGTGGAGAGATGTCTAATAGGTTTCTAGTAGTAAGATTAGTATATTTGTGAAACATTTGTCTATAAACTGGAGTAGATGTGCGTCATAATACTAACAAAATCATCATGTTCTTCATCCTGTGGAAATTGTGACGACTGTAGCAGAATACACAGATATTTTATGGCTTCAATCATCATTTATTGATACATATATATGATGTTATTAAATTCCTATTATTATCTATTAGTATTAATAATTAGTTATTTATGCGAGGCTTCTTGATTGGCCCTCTGTGGCCACTGCATTCTTCATGAGAATTCCTCTTCTTATTTTGCTGGACTGAGTTCTTGTCACAGCGCTGTCTGGACCTTCTGCACTGAGCCATTTCTTCATAAAAGTCATGGTAGATAGAAATCTTGGCTCCAGTTAGATTATTCATCCGTTCCATGTGGCTGTGGAACTCTGGTCCATGGGAAGCATCCTTCTCTGTGATCATCAGAAGGGCGTGGATCATCTCATGAAGAAGCGTTTGCTCCAGATCTCTCCTCGGCCTCAAACTCAGCAGGGGTTCACTAAGGTGTATAGTGCACAAATTTCTGCTTTTGTCATAGCGACAAAGCCCAGCAGCCGTAATCATCCTCCGATTCCACTTCACCTCCACGTGGGTTAACTTTCCCCAGAAAAACAGGTGATTCAGCTTCAAAAACAACTCACGGATATTGTCCGTGGGGTCCAGAAACTCCCAAAATGGGTCAACCACTGAACTCCCCTCTGTTTTTAGAGAATCCATAACAGTAGGGATCTTCTGAAATAGCTCCAGCTCTCTCACACAAGAGTTATAACGGTGCCAACAACAGAATGGCACAATGTCATCACAGTGCCTTGATTCCCAAGCTTACCGATGACATCATAGTAGCTGCCATAGTAGCACTGAATGTTTACACCAAACTGTAAGCGTTTTTTTAAAATAAAAATCAAAAGCTAGGTTTAAGGGGTCTTGTTGTTATGTGTGCTAAAACATTGACAGGTTAATAAGAAAGGGTGATTTTTTTTTAGATATAAAAATTAGGTATAAAAATAAAGAAGACTTGGTCAACTATACACCAGAACATCATTATTTGGGAAATGAGTGGAAACCATGTTAAAGGATAGGATTTTAATTCTCTGAATGTACATGGTTTGCAAGGTCAGAAACAGTACGGGTTTACTGCTTCTTTTTGGGAAAGTAACCTAATTTATTTTTTGACTGGGTCACTAAGATAATAGACCAAGGAGAAGCTGTTGTTATAACCTGTCTAGCATTTACCTTTTCAAATCAGTGTCGCCTCCAGCTTTCATATTTAGTGGGGGGCATTTCTACATAATGAAATATGTGCAATTTTTTTGCAGTTTATTATACATGGTTAGTAATTTATACATGTTCTTTAAAAGTTCCTGCTCATCGAGAATAAAATGAAAAAAAAATCAGTTCATTATCGCAACTTTTTTGGTTTCTTTTTTCGATTTCTTAAGAGATGTCTAACATGTATAGAAGTATGACCTTTTTAAGTAGCCAGTGATTGGTTGCTCAAATACTGAAAAATGCACTGCCAGATAAGTTTTTGCCAGGCTCAATGCAGTGAACCAGACTACAGTGACTTTTTTAACTGTGATTTCTATCCACATATTGATGCTGCTACCGATAATGCGTGGAGAGATGTCTACTTAGGTTCCCACTAGTAAAATGAGTACATTTGTAAAAACATTTGTCTACAAACAGGAATAGCTTACCATCATAATACTAACAACCTCATCCTGTGGAATTTGTGACGACTGTAGCAGAAAACACAGATATTTTATGGTTTCAATTATTATTTATTGAAACATATATATATATGATGTTATGAAAATTATCCATTAGTATTAACTATTAGTTATTTATTCTGGGCCTCTTGGCAGGCTGTCCATGGCCACTGCTTTCTTCACGAGAAATCCTCTTCCTATTTTGCTGGTTCTTGTCACAGCGCTGCCTGGACCTTCTGCACTGAGCCATTTCTTCATAAAAGTCATGGTAGACAGAAATCTTGGCTCCAGTTAGGTTGTTTATTCGGTCCATGTGGCTGTGGAACTCTGGTCCATGGGAAGCATCCTTCTCTGTGATCATCAGAAGGGCGTGGATCATTTCATGAAGCAGCGTTTGCTCCAGATCTCTCCTCGGCCTCAAACTCAGCAGGGGCTCACTAAGGTGTATAGCGCACAAATTTCTGCTTTTGTCATAGCGACAAAGCCCAGCAGCCGTAATCATCCGCCGATTCCACTTCACCTCCACGTGGGTTAACTTTCCCCAGAAAAACAGGTGATTCAGCTTCAAAAACAACTCACGGATATTGTCCGTGGGGTCCAGAAACTCCCAAAATGGGTCAACCACTGAACTCCCCTCTGTTTTTAGAGAATCCATAACAGTAGGGATCTTCTGAAATAGCTCCATCTCTCTCACACAAGAGTTATAACGGTGCCAAAAACAGAATGGCACAATGTCATCACAGTGCCTTGATTCCCAAGCCTACCGATGACATCATAGTAGCTGTTGGTGCACTGAATGTTTACACCAAACTGTAAGCGTTGCTTTACAATAAAAAAATAATAAAAAGCTAGGTTTAAGGGGTCCAAACTTGCTGTTATATGTGCTAAAAACATACCAACAAGAACACTGACAGGTTAATAAGAAAGGATGATTTTTTTAGATTAAAAAATTAGGTATAAAAATAAAGTTATATATATATATATATATATATATATAAATAAAGTTATATATATGAGGAAAAGGAGAAAATATCAGTAAAGAACAATTAGAGTAAAGACAAATGAAGAGAGTTACAGAAATGAGGATGAAGATCTAGCCAACTGCCTAAAAAAATACTTCTGTTGATTTCTTCAGAGGAAGATGAAGGGACGTTATAAAAGAGGAATAGGGAGACATGTAAAACATGTGTGTTCATAACGGAATACTAAAATCCTGGCAAAGCCATTAGAAGACTTATTTAACCAGTTATTTAACTTGGTCTACTAGACACCAGAACATCATTATTTGGGAAATGAATGGAAACCATGCTAAAGGATAGGATTTAATTCTCTGAATGTACATGGTTTGCAAGGTCAGAAACAGTACGGGTTTACTGCTTCTTTTTGTGAAAGTAACTTTATTTTTTTTTTACTGGGTCACTAAGATAATAGACCAAGGAGAAGCTGTTGTTATAACCTGTCTAGCATTTACCATTTCAAATGCATTGGAGATTCTACAGAATCCTCTACATGCAATTTCCACTTTGCCAACTTTCCAGATAGCTGTTGTGCAAGAAATGTGTTTAGTGGATAAAATACTTACACCAAGTCAGCTTTTGTGTTTGTTCAGCAAGCATGCCTGTGATTAGGGAGTATAAGCTTGGCCCTCTGGGTTTGAGTTATAGTGTCCCTTCTTTCTCAGTTTGCACGTTAATAAGCACACTGTATTCACCTTGGATACTCTCTTGATGCACCTTTTTTTACACCCATCCGAAAATTGCCCTGGCCTATGGCTGGTGGTGGAGGGGGAATTTTTGGCTGGGGCCTGTGATACTTTCACTGGAACTTCTTTTTGCACCGGCACTTTTCATTTTTTTTTGTTTTTAGTGCACAGATGATTTCAGGTAAGCACCATTGGTTCGCCTGATGCTACAGTGGAGCTGAGTCCCCAAAGACTGTGCCCAGTTTTAGAGGGGTGGTGGGGGGAGTGGTGTGTGCCTTCTGGCCCCCAGAACTCTATTGAAGACCCTCATTTCTAAGTGCACGTGAAGAATTCAGTGGAGATCCTAGAAGTTTTGGCCCATCCAAGGCTTCTACCTAGGTGCGAAGGAAGGGGCCGCATATACATAAATTCACAAAGAGACCACAAAGAGAGAACTGATTAGTTTATACTTACTTTGTATAAAACCTTTCACAGTGCTTGTAAATTTGAAACAGAATCATCCAGGACTTTAGGAGGTGCCTTCAGATTGATCTAGCAGGACCTTGAAATTTTAGTGGCGCCTTCGGATTGATAAACCAAGATTTTGTATGTACATTCATTGTATACATTTTATAGTGTATGATGAAATGTAACCATATTTCATACCTCATAACTTTGAAGATGCTAGGTGCTGTGTCCCTTGTGTGACTCCAATGCCTGGTCCCTGTAAGAATTTATAGCACCTAGGATATCTGGGATCCTTTGAAGCTCTTTATCTGGTACTCATGCAAGATGCCCTTAAATTTAGGCATTTCGCATTACACCAGTCCTTTATGGAGCTGCTCCTTTAGAAGAAGGAGAGCTCTGGGTTGCCTTGGGGCTTAAAGTGCAAAAATCCATTGCACTGCACCATGGCTGAGATTTTACAAATGAGATCAGGGAAAACACATATAGGCATTATGCCTATAATCTTTGGTATACTATATACTTTACATCACAATAATTTACAGATCATTTCAAGAACGATTCAAATGTGCTTGGAAGATACAGTATTTTGAGAAACGCAGTGCAGGCATGATTATTTTATTATTTATTACATATAAAGAACTTCTGGAAAAAAACTGAAAACTGACACGTACAATTTACAAAAAAATACCTCCCACTTTGAATACGGTTGAAAATATCAGTATGATGATCATGTGACTAGTCCAATCAGCCTCCTCGCCACAATCTTGCAATATTCTTCTTGTCACTTTCAATTTCAATGACTGTTCTATATACATTTCCTCCAATTGTTCAACTGTATTATTGGTATTCCAATCTCTTTCTAATGTGTTTTTCATCTTTCGTGTGCATTTATCACAATTTATACTAAATGGGACAAAATACACTCATCAGAGCTAAGTTCAACCCATTATAAACAAATAGGTTTTTATATATTAATGTTTTGCTTTTGCTCTACTGGATTGATGTAAAACTGCTAAAATCTGCCAGTTCATCTCACCATTAGCATAGAATCAAGGAACATCAATAGAATAAAGGTCCATCATGGCAACATTCATTTTTATTGCATTTATTTTCCTATAGAATTGCCATAGGAGTAAAAAAAAAAGACGAAAACAATAACCATACGTATTTTACGCATTTTTTTTAAATCTAAAATAGCCACTATTTATTTTATTAGGAGTTTATACAACCATGACCTCCTAATTTACAATATCTAATCCTAATTGTTAATTCTATTGTATATGCATTGAAAATCACATTTTTTTACCTTATGAGTTTTCACTTACAGCTAATTGCAATTCCACTGTAATATCAATATATATGCATGCATACAAATGACTTCCCATTAAAGCAGAATTCAAGAATACCCGTATCATCTAGGAAAAAATATCAAATCTGGTTTGCTTGTTTTCCCATCTGCTTAAGAAATAAATCATTTAATGAACAAAGTGCCTTGTTGAATAACATACCCATTTCAAGATACGTGCAAATTATTATGGCCTACAGCTTTAAAAGTGGTCTTATAAGCTCAGTGGTTAACCCTTTAAGCATAGGCTTGTATGTTTATATAGGCATTGTAAAGGCTTCAATGCCTGTGTCGGGATTCTAAAATTCTGGCAATGAAACGCTAAGAAATTCTCAAAAGATAATAAGAAGGGAGGTTCTACAGTTAGCTCGAATGGACTAGGTCCTGCTGTCATTCAGAATCAGCCTTTTGTTACCCTGCACCTGAAGACTTGTCAAGGTTAATATTTGCGTAGCGCAGGCAGCTCAGACTGGTCACCACCAGACCATACAATAACTGTATTCTTCAGGGTGGTAGCCAAAATGGTTCATGGTCAACCAAAGAAAGGAAATGCTTACATAACTATATTAAACATTAGCAGGTCCCATGACCTTCTGGGAGATTTTCCAAGTTTGTAACGATTAAACAACATTAGGTTCCCTGCCAGTCTTTCACCAGAGATAAAATTACGGGAAAGTATGGAAATATTTGCCTTTTTTTCACTAAATAATAATTCCCATGATCACGAAAAAAGAAGAGTATAAGAATGGTATGTATTGTGTTACTATATGTTATTAAATATCGCATGTAAGTAGATGTACCTGTACATCTGTAGATGATTATCTGTCTTCTTTTGCACCTCCAATAATGAATAGATTTTACAAATAACATAATACAGTCAGTGATGTAATTACGTTTGGGGCTGCCCTAGACCTGGCAAGGAAAGCTGACATATGATGTCATATCACAGCAAGCACCAGAACCCTTTAATACAGTCTATGAGGCCGTGCTGATCCGGCACAGTATAACATGCTGGTAAGTGAAAGAATATAAGAATGGTCTTACCGTCTGACTTTCAGTTTGATGTTAGATCATATTCCAAACAATGTAGTCCATTGTATAAACTATTGGTCTTGCCTTAGAATCGAGATAGCTTTATGCCTCTACCGCATCTGCTGGGAGGCTATTCAACTTATCTGCCACTCTTTCAGTAAATGAAAACTTCTTTACATTACATCTAAGCCTCTGACCCTGAAGTGTGTGATCTGCTCCCCCAGTTTTATATCAGGGGGACTGTGACCCCCATGGACCTCCTGACGTAGGCCTAGTGGACATAGGCTAGAATACGTCACTGACTGGATGACCTATGTTAATGGTGCCATTAAGTCTTCTTTTAAACTGTTAAATTGTTGTGAATTAACGGTTTCAAAAGGCGTAGAGAGCTGCGCATCATGGTTGCTCACATCTCTTGAATTTTAGTGTTATTTTGGAGATTGAGACAGCCCTTACATTTAACATTAACAGAATAATTTTTTCAGTTTGCCTACACATCTACCACCAAATGTTGAATTACATTTAAACTGATTAATTAAACTAGTGTATCACAAATTCTAATTATTTCTACCATATTCCACATTTATTTTTACATGCATCTGTATAAGTGTTTTAAATGCATAATTGAGGCTTCTTAATTTTTTTCAAACCACTTTCTTTTGTAAGAACTGAAAATCAAGGACAATTTAAATCATGTTTGTGTCATGTATGTGAAAACCTTTTTTATTTAAGAAACTAGGCCTTTATTGGTAGGTAAATGAGACCCATGGATTAGATGTTTTCATTGTGACCATTGTTTTATTACATTTCTTTGGATTGACAGATTGCCTCTTATATTGTGAAACCTTGTCCATTCTAGTGACTGGTACGTCATGCTTTTCAAGAACATACCCTGGAAAAGTAGAGAATAGATTAGAGTATATATATTTTCCCCAGGCATGTTTTTCCCATTTTCTTGACATGCTTGTCTAATAAATACTGTTTTATGAAGTGCAAAAAAAATCACATGTTTTGTGATGGCTTTTCCCCCCAATCCCTGGTCTAAAGTCAATGCCTGGTCTAAATCATTGAATGCTTTTATAATTTTCTTTTCTCGATATTTCATTCTGAATTAAGTTTGATAAATATTGTCATCTTTAATTCCTAATAAAAACATGATTAACCTTCCACTATTTTCTTAACAATACAATATTTGTTATTATATTTTATTATTAAATTATTAAATTACATTTAAACAAATTTTTTTTTTGGTCATGTTACTGTAGTGAATTTTGAATTATGGGAACACTGAATTTTATGCAGTTTCTATAAAACCTGATACACATTTTTTCTAATATAAATCCAACCAAAGCAACCATGACATTTAACATTTATGCTATACACAGAGCTATACAAAAGAGCTTCACAATTTTACAGCATGACCACACTAGGAAATGAATGTTGTAAACTATACTG
Source organism: Spea bombifrons (assembly GCF_027358695.1). Lineage (NCBI taxonomy): Eukaryota > Metazoa > Chordata > Amphibia > Anura > Pelobatidae > Spea > Spea bombifrons. The sequence continues at coordinate 52,691,996 of NC_071091.1, forward strand.
TATTTTTTTTATTTTACTGCAGGTTGATAGATTGTATGCTGAAATGTACTATTATAATAATAACAATAATAATAATTATTATTATTTTTATTAATTGTTTTAAATACCACCATATTATTCCACAGGACTGTACAATGTGTAAACAGGACATAACAAGTGATATATATAACATAACAATTTGATTTACAGAAACAGGTGATGAAGGTCCTGCTCAAACAAGCTCACTATATTTCATTGCTAGTGTTGGACTGATATGCGTTAAATAAATGTTTATCCTGATGAATATGGCAAGAAATAATAGTTTATGGCATTTCTGTAATTGTATGGGATTTAATATCTCTGAAATCCATTACTTCAAACGACTTTTTGTAGGTCACACACATGGGATTAAAAGTAAAACAAATTCAGTTATAGGTCACAAGATGCAGATTAAAGTGAATGACAGATCAAAGAAAAGTTGTATGGGAAACAAGAGATATATTACCAGGAATTCTGTTTCAAACATGGAAAATATCTGGACAGGTGTTAAAAGATTAGATTTGAATGCAGTGGTAACCAGTTTGCCCCACTAATGCCATTAATAACTCTGGAAGGTTAAATTGCCAATTGAAGCTATTTTGTCTGCATGCCTTCTAGATGTGTATTTCTTTTAAAGAAGAGCTGCTAGCATTACAACATTTATCATAATGAAATATACTTATCTCCTTGAGTATGATCTACTCTGCTGTAAACTTCTTTTATCTGCACACCTGGATGCTACTGTTGTCAGTCATGATATTTGGGTGACTTTGCCTGCTGGAACACCACACTAAGCTGACGCTTTATAGTAATGCTAATGTAATTCTGCCAATACAATGAGATGTACAGGATGTAAGCCTGGCTGATTGAGACTGAGTCATCCTATTGTTTACCACAATGCAGTATGAGGCTGTTCGTCAAGTAGATTGGGCTATGACAACACAGCTAGAACACATACAAAATGGCTAATAGGCAGCTATCATGCCAAAAAATTGCAACTTTTTATTTGAAAACTAGTAATACCATTTTTGGAACAATAATACATGTTTGGGTCCTGTAGAAAAGATTGTAGCATGGTTTATCTTGTAGTGAGCCCTGGAGACAGAATAACAAAAATGGCGACATGACCGTCATAGGACGAGGTGACTGAAGTCAAAGGGTCAAGTGTTGCCTCTGGTCAGTGGGATGGCAGCTGGGCCAGCGTTTGGTAAGATTGGTGGAGCATTGTTGCTGGGAAATTTGTTAGTGTGCCAGCCGCATATAAATAACCCTCTGATAAAGTGCTGTGGCCTTTCCATATTCCAACATGGTGTATCTGTGTCATTATTTGGGTATGGGATCAGGAGCCAGTAGACAGTTCACAGGTCACATATTATATAATGTATATACTGTATATACACACATCCCACCATATGTATATTCTACAGGATCAACCATTATATATTATGTAATTAGCCTTTATCACACTAAAAAAAGCTGGATTAACAATTTGTCAACAACATATAAATTACAATAATACAATAGTCATATATATACAGGGCCGGCCTTTGAGATGTATACGGCCAGGGCCGCGCTGAGGTGGGTACACAGGGTGCACAGCAAGGAGAGGAGAAGAGGGGCGCCAAGTGGTAGCAACCTCTTGGCCCCCTTTGTCTCCTCTGCTCCCTAATATGATGTCATATCCTGATGCGCAGAGGTGAAGCTGCGCGCCGTGGCAGGGCAGCGAGACTGAGGCTTCGCGCTCCTACCACAGAATTAATTTATGGATGAATTGTATGAATGAGTGAGAGAATAATTGAATTGGTATGTGGATGAATTGTGGTAGGGTGCGTGGAAGGGGTGCAAAGAAATTAATTGCCTAGGGTCCAATTTAAATGAAAAATGTTTCTGTTACAAAGATTGCACTGTTAGCTGTTTTTTTCCTATATTTAATGTATTTAAGGTACATTATTATTTCCAGTGTTTCCAGTTATATTTTATTGTACTTGTTTGCACTTGCACATAAGTAATCTCTAATTAAAACTAGTTGTTTGTTACAATATTTTTTCCCCTTTCTTTTTTGTTGAGGGAGGCACCAGAGAAGTACTCTGCACAGGGCGCCTGAAGGCCGGCTCTGTATATATATATATATATATATATATATATATATATCTCAAATAACAGATGGAATAAGTATCTTGTGATAATACCTTTTTTATTGGACTAACAGAATTTTGGAATGACAAGCTTTCGGGAGCTCTTCTCCCTTTCTCAAGTCTAAAACATTTCTGAGCAAAACTGTATATATATATATATATATATATATATATATATATACTCCCAGTTTTGATGTGGACTGCAAAATATGCAAGCAACAGAATATTTGAAATCTATAAATCTAAGGGGGTTTATATTGGTTTAAACTGTATTTATTTGTGCTAATGGTATCTGGTTATTCCATTACCTTACTGGGTTATTGATGTGTTATTGTGCATCACACATTCCTGGAAGCTAATGTGAAACTGAGATAAGGTTTGTGAACCTTGTTTTTTTTATTTCTTTGAAAAATAGGTAGTTATTAGGTTATATGCTCCTGGAATGTAAACGACTGCCAATCAACAGGAACTGACTTGTAATTTTTTTTAAAAATCACATTGTAGCCCCAGAAGAGGCTAAAATCTAATCCCAATATATTTTTGGAAATACAATATATATTACCTTGCTACTTAGCAATCTGAGAATCTGTGGTGGGATTTACTATAGTAAATTACTTCATAAATAAATAATTTAGGGAAATGAGGTTCTGCTTTTTGCTTGGTTTATTGGGTTTTCGCAAAAGCATATAATTTTAGATCATTTAGATAATTCAATGGGATAATCTGTATACCTATGCATGAGTACCTAGGTGTACAGATTATCCCATTGTTGCATATGTGAGTAATGGAGGTGCAGGAAGGTGTTGAGGGAATAGCAGATGGGAAGCACTATATTGTCCTACTAGTCCAAAGGAGAGAATGCCTCCACGTCATAAGAGCCCTTGGGGACTCTGGGATGATTATAACTGAGAGGGTTTGTGGAGTCAGTAAATTTGAAATGGAGCTAGGTGAATTAGGCTGCTGTGAATACAGTATATACATATATACTGTATACAGGGCCGGCCTTAGGGATGTGCGACCTGTGCGGCCACACAGGGCACCATGGCAGTAGGGGCGCCTGTCCGGGACTTAAATTAAAAGATTGTTTTTTTTAAACTTTATCCTTCATGTTAAATAAAGTAAAAAAAAAACAAAAAAAAACGATGCTTTAATTTAAGTCCCGGGCAGGGGTGCCGAGCGGTTGCTCATGAAGTTTTCAGCGACCGCTCGGCGCACCTCACTCTCTGTGACTCAGTCGCGGTGCCGGCATTTCATGTTGAGCGCCGGAATATGACATCATCATATACCCGCGCTCAACATAAAATGCCGGCACCGCGGCAGAGAGGGAAGACGGATGCCTCCCGCTCCCACCGCAGGCCTCCGGCAACAAGGTAAGTGAGGATAATGAGAAGCGGGAGTAGATAGTTAGAAGGGCGGGGAGGGGATAGTGAGAAGGGGCAGAGGGGGGGTTGTGAGAAAGGGCAGAGGGGGGAATAGTGTGAAGGGGCAGAGGGGGGGCGCCAGAGGAGTAGTCAACACAGGGCGCCAGCACTTAAGGCTGGCTCTGACTGTATATTTCAATATATATATATATATATATATATATATATATATATATATATATATATATACATACACACACATATATATATATAGATATCGTATAGGCTACATTATAGGCCGCACCTGATTATAGGTCACCCTTAAAGTTTGGTGCTAGTTTAAAGAAAAATGTATTTTTAAAGAAAAAATACACATTAGTGGAATGGTAAAACAGTATTTTACCTAATAAAAAGGAATACATGTATTTTAATATTTTTGGTAACTATTATGCAATTAGTCAGAATATGTTACATACAAACAGAAATTTGGAAAACCAATAGCCATTTGAAAGTCCCCCCTCAATTCATAATATATATATAATTCCTTACTTATAAATATTCCCGTCTGCCTGCTGATATGCCACTCTGCCCCTCAGATATGCCTCTCTGCCCCCCTGATATGCCACTCTGCCCCCTAGAAATGCCACTCCCCCAGACTTACCAATGCACCCCCAGACTCCCTGGTGTCTAGCGGGGCCAGGGATGCGCGCAGACAACCTCAGCTGCCGGCACTTCCGCTGGGGCTTCTATGGTGGAGCACCGGAAGGTTATGTCACGCCGGTGCTCAGTTATAGAACCCCCGGCAGAAGTGCCAGCAGCGGAGGTTTCTACCGGCTGCCGGAGAGGAGGATCCAGGTTACCTGCAGCAGGGCTAAATGAAAAGAAAAAAACCCGCCCAGAACGGGTTCGTGGCACCCCAATACAATATGAGTTCATTAGATATCTAATTCAAGTGGCCAACATTTACAGACATTAGTACACAATATCTTTGTTTTTTGTTTTGTTTTGTTTTTTGGTTATTTTAGATAATTGGAGCATTTGAAAACAAATATTATTATCACTTTTTATTTTATTGTATTGTAATTCCATTAAATAAATAAAAATCAGTTAAAAGATCGCTTGTTTGGCTATTTCAAATGACGGATTTCATGTTGCACAGAGCCATGCCGTTTATTTTTCACTTAGAGAAAAAGCTTATGTGTTGGTTTGTGTACACCATTTCTCTGCTTGTGAATGACCTTTAGGGATTAATGGATAATTGGTTTTCCAAATATATCCACTCTACAATTAGTACTCAAATAATAGTATACACTTGACATGAGGGGGGTGATAAATTGCAGCTCATTTTCATGTATTTTGGTCTAGTTACTATAGCAATAAAACAAAATTACCTGTAATTGGGTGTAATGACTTTAGTTAATAACATTGAGGCCTAATTGTTTAAAACCTCTAACATTCTGTTTGTGCTTTCATGTCCTCAGACGGGTGAAAAATATTTCCAATTACATTCCTTACAAAACAGCATGCAAAAATATTCCAGTTGAGTTAGTTATGTTTAAACCAATTTAATGAGTTTGGGAATTTACGAACAATTGGGTTCAATTTGTTTTGTCTTAAGAAAGGGTTAATATGCTTAAAATAAGTACATGTATTCAAGCCATTTGAAAATAAAAATGTACTTATTATTTATTATTAAAGCAGTCTGTAAAGATTTTGAATGTGTTTTATTGGTCAAAATATGACATAATAGCTTTGAAATGACATTAAAATGTATATTTATACACAAACATAAACCAAATGTTTTTGAAATAGTATATTTTGGAAACAATAACGAAAATGGAATTATAAATGATATATAATATTGAAATTCAATATTATGGTAGGCATAAATAGTGATCTAAAAAATATATTTAAAGCAGGCTCACTCATATTTCAATGGATGTGCCTAAACATCATTCCTGCTACTTGCAAACGGTTAGCACGAAAACCAATAAAAAATAGGTATTTAAGTACAGAGTAATTAAGTATGCATTCTATTATTTCTTTAACCCCTTAAGGACCGGGCTCATTTTTCGTTTTCTACCCTGTGGGACCGAGGCTGTTTTGACACTTTTGTGGTGCTTGTGTTCAGGTGTAATTTTCTCCTCACCCATTTAGTGTACCCACATAAGTTATATATTGTTTTTTTCAGGACAAGATGGGCTTTCTTCAGATACCATTATTTTGATCGTATCATCTTATTTACTATAAAAAAAATAAAAAAAACATGGTGAAAAATTGAAAAAAAAGACATTTTATGACTTTTATTTGAAAAATCTTTTACTCACCTAAAAAAGCAAGTAAAAAAACTAGCTAAATAGATTCTACTACTTGTCCTGAGTTTAGAGATACCCAATGTTTTTATGTTTTTTTGCTGTTTTTTGTACGTTATAGGGCAATAAGTACAAGCAGCGTTTTATGATTTCCAAATCTTTTTTAACAAATCTGGTCAGTCCGCCTACATCTCCTCTTTGGAACATCTTTGAAGCCGGTTTACTCAATTTAACCCATTCAAACCATATATTTTTGAAAACTAGACACCCCAGGGTATTCCAAATGCTGTTATTTTAACCCTTTCCATGCACCAATTATACAACTACACTTTGTCAAACTTTGTAATAGTAATTTTTTTTATTTTTTTTTCCACACAAATTGTACTTTAGTTATAGATATACAGGTTCTGGTATATGTCACTGTCAAACAACACCCCAATATGTGTTCAAGAACATCTCCTGAGTACAGCGATACCCCACATGCATGGGTTTGTCAGATTGTTTGGCTGGTAAAAGGCTACTTTTGGGGCATGCGTAATTCAGGTGGTCATTTGGTCATTCTGCCTCCATCTCCTCTTTGGAATATCTTTGAAGCCGGTTAACTCAATTTAACCCATTCAAACCATATATTTTGGAAAACTAGACACCCCAGGGTATTCCGAATGCTGTTATTTTAACCCTTTCCATGCACCAATTATAGAACTACACTTTGTCAAACTTTGTAATAGTAATTTTTTTCACACAAATTGTACTTTAGTTATAGATATACAGGTTCTGGTATATGTCACTGTCAAACAACCCCCCAATATGTGTTCAGGAACATCTCCTGAGTGCAGTGATACCCAACATGCATGGGTTTGTCGGGTTGTTTCAGATTTAAAATGCCACATTTGGGAAGTGCGCTTTTTTTCTCCATTTTGGTCAGTCTGTACCTATGCCCTATCTGTGAGCTAGGCCACTCCAATTTACCCCATCAGCCATTTTTTTTATATATTAGACACCCCTTGGGTATTTGAAGTGCTTTTATTTTAACTCTTTGAGATTTTTGAGAAATTTTAGCACTTGCTCAAAATAATAAACTTTATTTTTTATTTTTTTTATTTTTGTAATACTTTTTTTATATTTTTTTTACACATTTTGCTGGTACTGGATGGTTCATCTAGTGACATCACTGCATAATTATTTTTAAATGTTAGCACATTTTTTTTTTTTTTCCATTTTTTTTTTTTTTTTATTTTTTTTTTGAATATTTTACTAATCACATAGTGATTAGAAAGCTGGGCTCCATTGACTTGCATGGTTGAATGCAGTACCTGTATTCAACCAGCAAGTGGAGCCAGTTCTCTAGAGGGTCTGGAGACCATCTAGCAAATTTTTTCTTGTTTACTTTTTTTTCAGAGCGGCGGCCATCTTACTTGATGGCGAAGATCACCGGCAGCTGCGGCTGTGACCGCTCTCCGGAGCGGTCACAGCCCACCTAAAGGTAAGTGTTTGGTGTCGCTGGATGCCTCCTGATCGAGGCATTCCAGCGACACCATTTAAGTTTAGGAGGCGATCGTTGATCGCCTCCTAAACGCTTTTAAAACGGGCGTCCGCCGCCATACAATGTATGGCGGCTGTTGACGCCCCGGGGAGGGGCCAGCCATGGCCCCCGATGCCGATCTCGGCCTTGCTGAATGCCTCGACATCGAGGCATTGCAGCAAGGCCGTTTAAGCGAAGAAAGTGATCCTTGATCACTTTCTAAGCTTATTTAACTTTTTGACGGTTCAGGACCGTCAAAGGTCATTTAGTGACCTTCTTGTCATGACGGTCCTGAACCGGCAAAGGTCGCGAAGGGGTTAAAAAAGTACTTCCCTTTAGGAGAAACTGCAGGTCTGGAGATGCAGTGGACCACCCATTCTGTGGTCAAGTTTCTTGCCACTTTTGGTTGCTTGAGATTTAATTAGTTGTCTAGGTCAACACTGGAGCGCAATGACAGTGAGTATGACATGAGCAGTGGTAAGCAAATGTGTTTGGCCGAGCACATCACCTGCAAGATTAGTAACTGAGGTTGATAAAAAAAACATATTTTCATATATTTTCCCCCAAATCCAACCTTTTTAGTTTACCTTAATATCTATGGGCTCCCACTCATCTCCCATTTCAACTTAAGAATGGTAGACCATTAGGTAAGACCTTGTCAACCTTATTTCTATAAGAATAATTATTTTGTTGGAATAGGTACCATTTCAACTAGATATTCCTTTATTCATCTCTAAAACAAAGCAAACTATTGTTTTTAAAGAGGAACACCTTTTTTTACCCTTAAGTGGCATATTTATATTATCACTATAGCAATGTGTGGTTAAGTGTTTTTTTTTGTACTCAAAGTAGAAGAGGAAGAAAAATAGGGGCAAGCTGGTCATGGGGGCAGCTGTCCCCGAGAACAGACCTAATTCTCCAAACAGGGTAGGCCTGCTCGCAGAGGTGGGGCTAAGCAGGGTCATGGTGCAAGGTTAGTAACAGTTTGTTAGTGGGTGTGCTAGGTAAGGTGCTGGGAGACTTGGCTTTACATGCTCGGCTTAACAATGCCCAGCTTTGCATGCCCTCCCCCAAGAAAAACTTACATAAGATTTTGCATGAGTGTCTTTATTTTCTATTTTTCCTAGTTGAATTTAAAGGTAGTGCATTTAGGTCTTCTTATACTGTAGCTCACATTGGAGCTCATATCAGATGTGCCAAATGTGAAGCCAGAATATAGTTGCAAATAGATGCCACAATATGGGGCTTTGACGCCATTTTGATGCCTTTTGCGTCATAAAAGTTTACATGATAACATTATTCCCTGCACTATATGAGATGCAATCAGTGCTGTGTCCCAATCTCCAAGAAATGGCATCTTTAATACTCGAGGATCGCAAGACGAGTGCTGCCTGCAACATCAAAATTATATGTTACTATTATAAAGTTACTATTTATGCAACCTTTTGCAACAAATCTTACATACATATTCCTTACACTCAAAAGATAATAACAATGGTGGGAGTTAATTACTTCACCATTCTGTACACTGTGTTATAATATCCACTGAGTTATTTGGTGACAATCTGCCTGGTTATCTTGTAATGCACTTTTGTAAAAGTGTCTTTTTCTGTATGCAGGATTAACCTTAGGAGACCTGTTAAAAAATAAGTAGATATTTCTGCTTGTTTCCGATCAATGCTCTTACTGAAGCTTTAGACAACCAACCAAATAACAATAGCATCAAATGAAAGGGCAATGGATACACATTTGACATACAGGCTATGAACTAAAGTATTGAAGTGACAGTACGTATATGCCAATACTTAAAGGAACACTCTAGCAATCATATGTACTTTAATGCGTATGATAGCTGAGTGCTGCCTTGATTTTATGTCCGATCCCTATTGCAAATGCATTAAGAGGTTTTGCAAAATACTCTCTTATGGATTTGCACTGTTGCCCAGCCTGGTACATGGCCCTCCACATGGTATACTTATCAGTCAGCTATCTTTTTTCACAATGACCAAAGCAATTAATTTGAATTCAATAATAATGTAGTAGTTAGCCTATCTATACCATTTAAGGGTCTCTAATATATCGTTTATGGAAAGTTTTCAGTTGATAGGCTTTTTAACCAGTAATAATTAACCATGGGACTGTTCTGTATACTTTCAGCTGACTTAGCATGCATGAGTAAACAACAGTTATTTTTGGCTTCCATGTGCAAGAGGTGGTATGCCACTATTTTGTATTAAATTAGGTGTAATCCTTGCCCAAGTAGTATGGAGCAAGAACTTACGCTTAATCATTATACTTTACGCATATCTCTGAATGGTCAAGGTTTGTCCTGGAGTTAGCAAGTGAAGCTGTGCTTACCTTGTCTACTGGTAGGTTTCTTTTTTTTTCTTACTGCAGGAAAGTGGTGTTTGGCCACACCCACCTCTCTATCTACTTCCTGCCTACTCCCTCTCACTTTCCTCCCAGTCCCCACCTACTGAAAACGCCACCCCTAGTCGTAAAATGTCAGCATAAAGCAATTTACTTACATTATTGCAAAAATGAGCTTGTCTGTGTCCCCAGACTTGTCTGTGGCATCTTGATGCCAAAACAGCCTGTCAGTACTCCCAAATTGCCTGCCTGTAGCATATTTGCCCCCAAACAGCCTGCCTGTGCCATCCTTGCCACCAAAAAAATTGAGTAGAAGAGAAAATCCTGGTGTGTGAGGGGGCATCTCGGGAGGATGGGGCCAGGCCATTTGTTCTGTAAGGGGCATTTCGGAAGGCAGCCATGTAGAACCATTTGATACATTATTTCTCGCCGTAAAAACTTTCAACCATAAGTCAGGATAGCCATTTGTCTGTACCATACATTCCTGCACTGTATTACCTCTACTACTTATGCTGGAAGCTGTTTTGCCTAGCCACTACTCCCCAAGTGAAGTACTGAAAATACTTTGTTCAGTTTTAAATGACTTACAAAGTTATATGAATAGTTATTAATGAGTGATGGTGCCATCTGTCAGGAAGCACCTGGTCATTATTCGAATCACCAGTCCTAAAACAGGGGCCTGTCCAACACATATGTTAACATAATAAAATGTAACATTGTTTTATGAAACAAAAATCAGCATTTTAGAGATTTTGGCTTTATTGCAGAAATGAGTTAACCTGTTTTGTAGCGCCTGGCATTTATGTATGCATGGCTACTTCCCTCTATTGACATTGTTTTTTTTTTATCCCATTCATTATGGCCCAGAAATTTGTAGATGTGTGTTAGGCCCTGAGGCTCGCTCCCACTCCAGTGACATGGCCACTGTTGGTGGGGGGCATGTCCTCATTCCTGGTGTGGCCTCTTGATTGGTGGTTTAGTGTCGGATGCTATGGATGGTGGGTGCTTATGTGTTCCAAGCTGGTGCCTCACTTGGGATAGGCACCATTTATTCCACTTGAGTTTGGACTACTCTGGATTATCTCCTGTCCCACGAACTCGGCTTGTTTGACCTCAGTAAACTCATGTTGCCTGCCTCAACCCTTGGACTATCTACCCTCTACCCTCTACCCTCTGCCCATTACTGCTCTTGTTCTGCCTGGCCCTTTTGGCTCTACACGCTTGTGTTATGCTTCCAGCCATGCCCTTGATAGTACGTTTATGGAAGGTATATTCACACACACTATGAGAAAACATATTATAAAAATAATTTTAACATGGTTCTTGTTATCTCTAAAGGATCATCTCCATAATTTGAACTGTACGATCAGTTTATTAAATTATAAATTGATCCCTTGTGGAATATATCTGCAATTCAATTATGCACCTCTCCGAGAAAAAACTGTTTTAGGTTTACATATATTAATTATGGCAATTAGAATGAAAATTGGATTTGCCTCTAAAGGCCAATTGTTTTTAAGCATATTCTTACTTTATTATTATAATTATTAGGACTGCTTTTTATAGCTCTTTCTTAACAGCTTACTTAGAAATAAAACTTTCCTTTTTATTTGTTCAAGCTTTTGAGGTTGATACTGCAACTTTGCATTTTTATATCACATAAAGCTGCCTCCCTGGACAATGGAGGCACCGGTGTATTCTTAAAACGAGTTCTGTTTTTTGGTTTGGTTCACAATGAGTTATTTTGCCACATTTCTTTAGTCTAAAGTCTATTAACTTAAAACTTTAAAAACTATTCCTCGCCAGGGTAATCAAGAAGAAATTGAAGCTTGTTTTCTACAACTAACAATCCCAGACAATGTCCCTTTCTTTTTTATAGTCCTTCTTTTAACTTTTTCCACTTCCATAATAACTTTTGTAGGAACAAGTTCTGAAAAGAGCTCTGCATCTTCAAGGTTGGTGTGTTTTATATATATATCTATATATATATATAGATATATATAGATATAATATATATTATAAAATAAAAATATTTTTTTTAAAGTGCCCAAATATCCTTTAGCCCTATACAATATTTTTATCACTATGTGTAAAATATTGTATAGAAAACTTTACTACATCCAAACCCCTTAAGCCACTACTATTAAAAAACGCAATATAGGGTGATATGTAAATGATAGGTGTAGCCTTCTAGACAATAAAAAAAACAACTATATGGCTAGATTTCCACTTGGTTTTTTTTTGCTAAAAACGCCCATAAAAACGCCAATAGCGCCACCTGGCGTTTTTTTAGTGAAAAACGGCTGCAGCCAGATGTTAGCTGTTCTTCAATAGGAAATCGCAAAATGCCATTTCCCCTTGGCGTTTTTCTGTCTGGCGTTTTTTCAGTCCTCTTTGGCGTTTTTCTGCTTTTTTGGGCTCTGTGGCAGTTTTTCAAAATCGCAGCATGTTTTTTCCACAGTTACAATGCAGAGGATGGACCCAGTATCTGTGTGTCCTACGAGAAATAGGCTGAAAACAAACAGTTTCACACAAAACAAAGTCCTGGACTGGTTCATATTGAATTTTACACCATTTGAAACAAACATGCCATTACAAACAAACATACCCGACGCATCAACTGGATCCTGCGTGCCAAAAGCAACAGCAAACAATTTGCACCATCATTTGGGGCCAATCTTCCCAGAGGAGCAGACATTCGGAATAAAGCATGCCTTACAAACCACAGAAAAGAGACAAAAGGGTCTACCAAGTAAATGACATCAGGAGAGGGCAGATACTTGCCATTTATCCTAATCCCTTTTAGCTGGGTGAAACTTCTAACTTGTAAAGGCTGGAAAAACTGCCTAAGGTCAAAAAAAGCAATTTCCACAGAAAGGCTAAAACGCCAGAAAAAACTCCAGAAAAAACGCCAAAACGCAGGTAAATGCAGTGGCAGTTTTCTTGGCGTTTTTCCTGGCGTTTTTCATCAAGAAAAAAACGCAGGACAAAAACCCAAGTGGAAACCTAGCCTATATGTGGCATTGCAGTAACCAGGGAATGCCAAACAAATTAGAATTAGAAGTGGCATCTACCGTGCGGAAGAAACCCTAAGCGAAATTGGAAAGGCTTTTACATATTAGCATGAATAATTATCACATTTTATGTATTTGTATGATTTTAAAAGAAGGCCCTGAGCAAGGACAACAAACATGTAAAAAACCCTGATCCTGAAGGGGTTACTGTCTCCTACCTTTCTGGTATATCACGTAATAAGACACACTCTTACTGGTTGAAAGGGATTTATAAGCATGCATATAGTTTAATTGAACTACTTGTCCATAGAACCAACTCAATAGCATTTTCTAATTCATACGTGAATTTTTTTTTCTCTGGGCACTGAATTATTATTGACTGCTCGAAAATCCATGTTAATGAACATACATACATTTCCAAAATTAGAGATATATTGAATTTGTATACAATTGTATAGTGCCCTAAATCATAAAAAGTCATTGCTATGAAAATACCTTAATTTGCTACAGATCTATCAAAATCTAGGCTGCTGTAATTTGCAATGTAACCATTGTAATTTGCAAAAAAAGGTTACTTTACATTCGAATATTAGAGAATGAAGTCAGAACCACAGCACTGTGTCAAGCATGATTTAATATGATGATACAAACTATAATATTCTTTTCAAGGATAGAGACATTTATTCATATAATAAAGGTTTTTAACAAATTAGAACACAAAAGAAGCAGGATGAAATGTGTCCCGTGTATGTAAGAGTTTGGGATATTTAGTTAAAGGAGCACCCCAGCCATCATATGCAGTTTAATGCACATGATACATGAGTTATCTCTATAAATGCTTGTTTAAATGGGGGCAGTCTAGCCCCTGTGTGCTCCAATTGATTTTAATGGGAGTGCTTTCCTACCACTGGTTGACTTCTTTCAGCTAATCAGTTTAAGCAGCTAATCTAGGGCTTCAACTTCCCTTAAAAGTAAATTATTTTATTTTTACAGGTTAAATGAATGCATGTTAAAGTACTGAAAAAGTTTGATGTTGTGTCTGCATTTCTATACTCAGCTAGAAATACTGGTTAAATATATTGATTTAGCACTCTTTCTAGGGCCATTGGACTCAAGATGTTTGCCCAAAACGCATATTTTGAAAATATAACTGTACATTTGCTAATCTAGTTTAGAAGAACTAACATATCTATTCGAGTATAGATATTTCCCCGAATGGGGATGGTGGGAAATGATGGCAGCGCAGCCACAAAATAACTACAACAAGATACATAGGTTGAAATGGGTGCCTCTCAACAAAGCTAGTGTGGGTCCGGCAGCATACTGGGTTTTGCTACTGTTGACTTACTATATTTAGGTAATAGGGATTGGTGAGCATTTTGAAACAAAGCCATTTCCAGGCTTAAAAAAATATATTAAACCGTTTTCTATATTATATTGTAATGACACTTATTAAAAAGTTCTAAAATCTAATTTATATTGATATATTTTTAGAAAATTTTAAAATACAATTAAAAGAAAATGCGTGAACTAGAGAGACCATTTGAGAGGACTAAATATCATGCAGTACTCTGTTAAAATAACAAAAAAAATAAAAGGTTTCGCAGATGCCCAATGATCTTAAAGTAAGAAATAATACAATTATGATAAAATGGTCTTGGGTTGCTCTAGTAGCTGCTGCATTCTCATATTACAAACAAAATGAATGTTGTGAACTGATTACTTATTTGGCACGTCCTCGTGCACCCATTGGCACCCTTGCCTTGTAATGATGTTTTTTTGAGCCCTATCACACATCAATCATGCTGAAACCTAACAATTTTAAAATGTAAAAGCTGGCAAATATTTTGAGAATGACTTGCTGTCTTATATGAAGTCCTGAAAAGTTAAACTAGTTTTAGAGCCTCAGTAGATGGCACAAATCCTCTAGTGATTGCCCATTACTCATTGTACATTAACTTAGCATGAGCTGAATTGATTTTGCCAAAGTATTCCTTCAAACAGTATCCTAATACTGAAGAAACATTTGATCTGAAAAAACTATTTTAGGTTGCATACCTTTAGAACTTTTCACCGTCACAGTCCAAAGATTCAACAGAATCGTTTAATTACCAATCCAATTATTTTTTTCTATTTGCGTTGCCTGAGCAGGCAGTAAAACGGTGGGTTAAGTCACAGTTGCTGCAGGCCCATAGTTAAGTGGTGCTTTTAAATAATAGATGAAAGCCAGAAATATCACCATTGAGGCTTGTTAGCATTTTAACCCTTCCTTGCGACCATTATCCGCAAATAAATATTTAATGGTAATGTGGTTAGCATAGTAGAGAATTTCCAGCAGAGGTAAAGTGGCCATAATGTTCTTAATACACAAAAAGTACAGTTTAATGACTTATTAGTTATTCGTTTATATGTTGTTGCAGTGGAAATGGTCAAACTTGTAGGAAGGCCACTTTTTGGATGCACACATCCATACACTACATTCATGCCGTTGCAATGGTGGACTGTGTTTATCCAGTAGGCATACGGGACAGGATTAGGCGCGTTAGAGACACAAGAAATGATCGCTGGCCCACTGGAACATATGCCCAGTGTGCCCAGTCTGTACTTGTTCTGAGGTAATGAAACACAAATGATCAGCAAAGGTCAAATTTCCTTGATTGATTACCAAATGTATTTAAGGTGCCATTATATTACTGGGCATCTTGTCTGGGCCAAATGTTATCTCCATCCCCTGTAAGCACACACAATACGGTCATGAGTCATGGGGTCAAAATCAAGGCATATCTTAACAAGGCGATACCACACAGCCTGGCAATGATAGAATAGGATGTTAGGAAGGTGAGGTCATTTTATGCCATTCTGATGCGCGATTACAGGTTCCTGATCATGAACCGCCTGGTGACCTCATATATCAATACAAGAAAAACATACATCAGTACCTATAGCAAATATTACTTCATAACAAAAGCCTGACAGCCCCCACACCTCGGAACGATTGCTGAGCAAATGCTAGGATTAAGTGGCAATAAGAATATCACGCATATATTATGCATTTGCAAGAAGGACATCAGAAAAAGCTTAAATTGACTACTCAGTTATCATATGTATTAAAGAGTTAATTTGCCAAAATTCCACTAGACAGATACGAAAGCACATTTTTACACATGATTTATTTTTTTTATTACATTGATCATTCTGGCATTTCCCCCATCTAAAAAAATAAAGAAGCAGCCTTACATGATGCAAATCTTCAGGTTTGTGAAGGTGCAGTCACTACATTCTGGGGACATTACATTTATTTATATAGTGCCTGCAGATTCTGTAGCGCTGTTACAATCAGTGGAATAAATTTAAAATCACATACAAAAAAGAAGAGGACCTTGCTCTTGCATTACTGCACACATACTGGTAAAGAAATCTTCCTTTATGACCTTACATGTATGAAGAGTTTATGAAGAAAGGTCCCATTCTTCTTCTGCACTACCGTGGATTTCTGTTTGCAATGCTTTGTTCCACCACTTTTACTGTAGTGGTTCATTTGTCTCTCATGTGCCAAAGGTATGTGGCACAAACTGGTCATGGAAGTATAAATAATATTCTCATCTATATAGTAGTTAGGAGTGGGTGTACAAGACCAAAATAGGCAAGGTGAGAAATTAGTGGAACCAGGAGGACAGAGCTACTGTAGATGCTCCCAGGCACGGTCATCAGATGTGATAGCCAAACCTCTGGCAAATTCAGGAGAGTTTTCAGTTATGAGTTTAGATGTCAGATTGTTGTGACTTGGGTTTTTATGTTTGCTATTCCTTCTCTTTTCCATCTTCTTACTTACCTTTATATTGAAATGCTTCCTCTGACACAACCCCCTCCAGCCAATCAAGCACACTTTTGTAACATGTTTACAAATAAAATAGGGAACAAATTGTGGTTTAGTGGAAAAATGTTAATAGAACATGATTATTTTATTGGTTACTCTAAGCCACATAATATTATTTAGACATAGCGAAATTAATGTCCATTCCCAAGTAATTGTAATGCGTCATTTTGTTTCCTAAACTGCAATCATTATCCACACCTTTCTTCAGCATTATCTAAATTAAAGAACTACATGAGAAGTAACTTTGATATAGAGAGTCATGTTTATGTAAAACCAGCGATTTGTATAGATTTATGGCAGACTTTTAGATTTTTCCAATGCATTTTATTTGTAAGAATAATGCCATCTATTGGGTGCAGGGGCTAATATTTATACATATCTTCAGCAGGGTATGATATTAATATATATCGGCAGCAGGGTCTAATATTTATGTATATCGGCAGCAGCGTATAATATTAATATATATATCTTCAGCAGGGTATAATATTAATATATATCAGAAGCAGGGGCTAATATTAAGGAATGAAAAATAACTGCCAGTTCAGCTGTTATTTTTAAATCATATTTCAATCAAGGTCTTTACTTCAAAGAGATAAGTACATATTTTGTAGTTAAAAATGCATGTCTAACGCATATATATATAAGTCCCATGGATTTGTCTGTTTTTTACTTTGTAGATTTTAGTATTCCGTTATGAACACACATGTTTTACATGTCTCCCTATTCCTCTTTTATAACGTCCCTTCATCTTTCCTGAAGAAATCAACAGAAGTATTTTGTTAGGCAGTTGGCTAGATCTTCATCCTCATTTATATAACTCCCTTCATTTGTCTTTACTCTACTTATCCTCTACTGACATTTTCTCCTTTTCCTGATATATATCTATATATATATATATAAAAACTTTATTTTTATACCTAATTTTTATATGTAAAAAAATCACCCTTTCTTATTAACCTGTCAATGTTTTTAGCACACATAACAACAAGTTTGGACCCCTTAAACCTAGCTTTTGATTTTTATTTAAAAAAAACGCTTACAGTTTGGTGTAAACATTCAGTGCTACTATGGCAGCTACTATGATGTCATCGGTAAGCTTGGGAGTCAAGGCACTGTGATGACATTGTGCCATTCTGTTGTTGGCACCGTTATAACTCTTGTGTGAGAGAGATGGAGCTATTTCAGAAGATCCCTACTGTTATGGATTCTTTAAAAACAGAGGGGAGTTCAGTGGTTGACCCATTTTGGGAGTTTCTGGACCCCACGGACAATATCCGTGAGTTGTTTTTGAAGCTGAATCACCTGTTTTTCTGGGGAAAGTTAACCCACGTGGAGGTGAAGTGGAATCGGAGGATGATTACAGCTGCTGGGCTTTGTCGATATGACAAAAGCAGAAATTTGTGCACTATACACCTTAGTGAGCCCCTGCTGAGTTTGAGGCCGAGGAGAGATCTGGAGCAAACGCTACTTCATGAGATGATCCACGCCCTTCTGATGATCACAGAGAAGGATGCTTCCCATGGACCAGAGTTCCACAGCCACATGGACCGAATAAACAACCTAACTGGAGCCAAGATTTCTGTCTACCATGACTTTTATGAAGAAATGGCTCAGTGCAGAAGGTCCAGGCAGCGCTGTGACAAGAACCAGCAAAATAGGAAGAGGATTTCTCGTGAAAGCAGTGGCCACGGAGGGCCTGCCAAGAGGCCCCGAATAAATAACTAATAGTTAATACTAATGGATAATTTTCATAACATCATATATATATATATATGTTTCAATAAATAATAATTGAAACCATAAAATATCTGTGTTTTCTGCTACAGTCGTCACAAATTCCACAGGATGAGTTTGTTAGTATTATGATGCACAGCTATTCCTGTTTGTAGACAAATGTTTTTACAAATGTACTCATTTTACTAGTGGGAACCTAAGTAGACATCTCTCCACGCATTATCTGTAGCAGCATCAATATGTGGATAGAAATCACAGTTAAAAAATTACTAACCATGTATAATAAACTGCAAAAAAATTGCACATATTTCATTATGTATAAATAATGGAAATTATTGTAAATATATTCTTGAAAAGTATATCAGTACCTATAGCAAATATTACTTCATAACAAAAGCCTGACAGCCCCCACACCTCGGAACGCTTGCCGAGCAAATGCTAGGATTAAGTGGCAATAAGAATATCACGCATATATTATGCATTTACAAGAAGGACATCAGGAAAGCTTAAATTGACTACTCAGTTATCATATGCATTAAAGAGTTCATTTGCCAAAATTCCACTAGACAGATACGAAAGCACATTTTTGCACATGATTTATTTTTTTATTACATTGATCATTCTGGCATTCCCCCCCATCTAAAAAAATAAAGAAGCAGCCTTACATGATGCAAACCAGTGCAACTGTATTTACATCTTCTAGGTTAATCCTACTGGACCAACGTTAATAAAAGTTTGATGATAGTAGAACATACAAATGGTTCTTATCACTCTTAATGTGTAAACTATATATAGATCACACGCACGTTTCATTAGTCAAAGCACAGGGCTGTTGTAATGGCATTTTATTAGAGAGCTTTTATAACCCTAGTGAGCTTCCTTTCCCCATACATTCAAACACCCATATATTCTGCTCATATATTTATAGGACACTTTTTACTTGTTAAGCATTTTGTGATGTATGTGATATATTTCTGTATAATCCAAGAATTAAAATATGGGTAAGACGCCACATAGAACCGAATAACTCTCACTGACGGTGTCTTGGACTCGTTTCTAGAGGTTACTCTGTTACACATCCTCTAGTATGCATCAGGTTTGTGAAGGTACAGTCACTACATTCTGGGGACATTATATTTATTTATATAGTGCCTGCAGATTCTGTAGCGCGGTTACAATCAGTGGAATAAATTTAAAATCACATACAAAAAAGAAGAGGACCTTGCTCTTGCATTACTGCACACATACTGGTAAATAAATCTTCCTTTATGACCTTAAATTTATGAAGAAAGGTCACCAAAGGTATGCGGCACAAACTGGTCATGGAAGGCTTCCATCCAGAATGTAAATAATATTCTCATCTATATAGTAGTTAGGAGTGGGTGTGCAAGACCAAAATAGGCAAGGTGAGAAATTAGTGGAACGAGGAGGACAGAGCTACTGTAGATGCTCCCAGGCACGGTCATCAGATGTGATAGCCAAACCTCTGGCAAATTCAGGAGAGTTTTCAGGTGTGATCACTTACTTCTCCTTCCAGCAAATGACATTTTTCATCCCATGGTTCTGATGTAGCTCCCAAGGGGCTACACAAGGTTTTTGGGGGACATTGCTTAAACAGGACTGGAGATGTTAATATATATATATATATATATATATATATATATATATATAATATGCTCTTGTATGTCTACTTATTTTTTATTTTTATTTTTTAATCTGTTAAATTATACCTATTTTTACTTTATAAAAGTTATGAGTTTAGATGTCAGATTGTTGTGAATTGGGTTTTTATGTTTGCTATTCCTTCTCTTTTCCATCTTCTTACTTGCCTTTATATTGAAATGCTTCCTCTGACACAACCCCCTCCAGCCAGTCAAGCACGCTTTTGTAACATGTTTACAAATAAAATGGGGAACAAATTGTGTTTTAGTTGAAAAATGTTAATAGAACATGATTATTTTATTGGTTACTCTAAGCCACATAATATTATTTAGACATAGTGAAATTAATGTCCATTCCCAAGTAATTGTAATGTGTCATTATGTTTCCTAAACTGCAATCATTATTCACACCTTTCTTCAGCATTATCTAAATTAAAGAACTACATGTGAAGTAACTTTGATACAGAGAGTCATGTTTATGTAAAACCAGCTATTTGTATAGCTTTATGGTAGACTTTTGGATTTTATTTGTAAGAATAATGCCATCTATTGGGTGCAGGGGCTAATATTTATACATATCTTCAGCAGGGTATGATATTAATATATATATCGGAAGCAGGGGCTAATATTTATATATATATCAGCAGCAGCGTATAATATTAATATATATATCTTCAGCAGGGTATGATATTAATATATATCGGCAGCAGGGTCTAATATTAAGGAATGAAAAATAACTGCCAGTTCAGCTGTTATTTTTAAATCATATTTCAATCAAGGTCTTTACTTCAAAGAGATAAATACATATTTTGTAGTTAAAAATGCATGTCTAACGCATATATATATATATATATATATATATATATATATATATAAATACATACATAGTGTACATGTAACTTTTTATAATTGCCCCTCCTACTTTCATCCCTGTCCCCCATGGGCCCCCCCACTAAATATGAAAGCTGGAGACGGCACTGATTTGAAAAGGTAAATGCTAGACAGGTTATAACAACAGCTTCTCCTTGCTCTATTATCTTAGTGACCCAGTCAAAAAATAAATTAGGTTACTTTCACAAAAAGAAGCAGTAAACCCGTACTGTTTCTGACCTTGCAAACCATGTACATTCAGAGAATTAAATCCTATCCTTTAACATGGTTTCCATTCATTTCCCAAATAATGATGTTCTGGTGTATAGTTGACCAAGTCTTCTTTATTTTTATACCTAATTTTTATATCTAAAAAAAATCACCCTTTCTTATTAACCTGTCAATGTTTTTAGCACACATAACAACAAGTTTGGACCCCTTAAACCTAGCTTTTGATTTTTATTTTAAAAAAACGCTTACAGTTTGGTGTAAACATTCAGTGCTACTATGGCAGCTACTATGATGTCATCGGTAAGCTTGGGAATCAAGGCACTGTGATGACATTGTGCCATTCTGTTTTTGGCACCGTTATAACTCTTGTGTGAGAGAGCTGGAGCTATTTCAGAAGATCCCTACTGTTATGGATTCTTTAAAAACAGAGGGGAGTTCAGTGGTTGACCCATTTTGGGAGTTTCTGGACCCCACGGACAATATCCGTGAGTTGTTCTTAAAACTGAATCACCTGTTTTTCTGGGGAAAGTTAACCCACGTGGAGGTGAAGTGGAATCGGAGGATGATTACGGCTGCTGGGCTTTGTCGCTATGACAAAAGCAGAAATTTGTGTACTATACATCTTAGTGAGCCCCTGCTGAGTTTGAGACCGAGGAGAGATCTGGAGCAAACGCTTCTTCATGAAATGATCCACGCCCTTCTGATGATCACAGAGAAGGATGCTTCCCATGGACCAGAGTTCCACAGCCACATGGACCGAATAAATAATCTAACTGGAGCCAAGATTTCTGTTTACCATGACTTTTACGAGGAAATGGCTCAGTGCAGAAGGTCCAGACAGCGCTGTGACAAGAACCAGCAGAATAGGAAGAGGATTCCTCGTGAAAGCAGTGGCCACGGACAGCCAGCCAAGAGGCCCAGAATAAATAATTAATAGTTAATACTAATGGATAATTTTCATAACATCATGTATATATGTTTCAATAAATAATAATTGAAACCATAAAATATCTGTGTTTTCTGCTACAGTCGTCACAAATTCCACAGGATGAGGTTGTTAGTATTATGATGCACAGCTATTCCTGTTTGTAGACAAATGTTTTTACAAATGTACTCATTTTACTAGTGGGAACCTAAGTAGACATCTCTCCACGCATTATCGGTAGCAGCATCAATATGTGGATAGAAATCACAGTTAAAAAAGTCACTGTAGCCTGGTTCACTGCATTGAGACTGGCAAAATCTTATCTGGCAGTGCATTTTTCAGTATTTGAGCAACCAATCACTGGCTACTTAAAAAGGTCATACTTCTATACATGTTAGACATCTCTTAAGAAATCGAAAAAGAAAACCAAACAAGTTGCGATAATGAACTGATTTTTTTTTCCATTTTATTCTTGATGAGCAGGAACTTTTAAAGAACATGTATAAATTACTAACCATGTATAATAAACTGCAAAAAAATTGCACATATTTCATTATGTATAAATAATGGAAATTATTATAAATATATTCTTGAAAAGTATCATGAGGGATGAAAAGAGTTCGTTATTTAGGCCTCCATGCTTTCAAGTATCCAGGCAAACAGGACACACGGACCACGTCTATTTACGGATCTCTTCTCAAGATAAGTGATTCTAAATATAATTGTACTTAATATTTGGGACTTGCATCATTTGACTCTGGACCTTGGTATATAACAATTTTTTTTTGGTTCATATTGTTTATCTATACATATGACTATACGGCTAACATCACCCTCATGGAGACAAATGAATGATAACAGAAATACAAACCAAAAGAACAGAGAAGGAAGATAAGACATAAGTTAACATCTTTGAGACGAGGGGACAGACTGTAGATTGAAGGGAGGATAAGAGAAGGAGTGGAGTAGACGAAGACATAAAGACACAAAGACATAAAGCAGACACAAAGCGTGCAAGAAATATAAAGAGCCCTAGAAGAGCCCTAGAAGTGGGGAAGCATAAGTAAAAGAAACTATAAAAGAGTGGTCCTACAGATTTAGATAAATCACAAATCATTGACTTTAATATGGAACACTTTCGGCTCGAGCAAATTAAGAATAAGTCTGCATTACACTGGAATCATAAATATATTGACTATTTGGGAATTAAAATATATCAGAGTCTTACAGAAATTATAACTAATAATTACTTGATTCTTTTAGACTCTCTTAAAACTCAACTTACCCAATGGAAGAATTTGGAAATTTCTTGGATGGGCAGACTTAATACATTAAAGTCATCTGTTCCGCCAAAATTGATTTATCTATTTAGAACTATACCTCTACCAGTTCCATTGAAAATTTTAAATCAATTTGAAAAAATATTTTCATCATATGTATGGCTGGGTAAAAAATCTAGAATTTCACGTTCCATCCTTACCAGAAGTCTTTCGCGAGCCGGACTTAATTTCCCTAATTTACGTAAATTACATCAAATTTGTCTATTTAATCACTTTTTAGCTTGGGACATTAAACGGGAATCGGAATTACCTTGGTATAATTATGAGAGGTGGCAATGTCACAATTTGGATCCATTTCTCTTATATTGGACTAGCATAAAAGATATAAATAGATTAAAGATTCTTAATCCTATTGTCTCTAATATATTGAGTAATATGATTACCTTTAAGAAAAAATTTGGTACTACGGAACCTTGTTCGTTATCTTCTCCATTGGTAGCTGTACAATATATGATAAAGGATATTGATTTAAAATCTTGGTTTCTTCAGGGTATTGACACAATATCAGATATTTGTTCTTTTTCTGATCTGACTCCATTTAAAGAAATTCAAATTAAATATAATCTCCCAAGTAAAGAATTATTCACTTATCTAAGAATCAGAAATTTTATTAAAAGTAATTCGTTAACTTTTCTGACTAACTTAGATAGATTTATAAGTAGTCATTACAAAAAAAATCTAATTATGCGATTAAGTAATATATTGGATCAAGAAAATATTCCTGATAAACCAAATACCATTTTGAAATGGGAAGGGGATTTGGGTGTTTCTTACTCTTTTGATATATGGTGCGAATCCTGGATTAAGTTAAGGAAAGTGATACATTGTATAAATCTTCATGAACAGTACTATAAACTCCTTCACAGATGATATTATGCTCCAATATCATTACATAAAATGTATAACACTACTTCCAACAAGTGTTGGAGATGCAAATCTATGATACATATTTGGTGGGAGTGTGATAAACTTCTAAATTTAAAATTTGAAATCATTAATTTAATATGATTTGACATTGTATGCGCAAACCTTTCTCTTTCACATTGACCTACCTTGGGAAAACAAAACGAAATTGTATCTGGCAATTAATATTCTGGCAGCAACTAAAATTTGTATAGCACGTAGCTGGAAAATGGAACAAGCTCCATCTTGGCCCCAAATTGTAGCTCAAATAAACTATCAATACACAATGGAGAAACATTTTTATCGAATTCACAACAATATAAAAAATTACGATGCAATATGGTCTCCATGGCATAGATGGTTCTCTGAAAATGGTTAGACATATCAAAATAATGATATAACCCTTGCAATTATTAGATTAAATTACTACTTTAATATGATTATAATTATTATTATTTCTCTCTTCTCTCCTCCCTAGAAGACCTAGGAAGTAATTTGGTTTTACTACCGTCTTGTACTTGAATGTTATAAAGGTACATTAGCAATATTATTATTTGTATGATGTAAGAATGAAAGGTTTTAAGTTCTATGTAATGTTTGTCTTGAACAATAAATATAAAAAAAAAAAAAAAAGAGGCTGAGCTGTCATCCCAAGGGGTGAGCAGCCAAGTGCCAACCAGCCAGCCATAGACAATACAACTAGACTAGAAGTTTCTGCACTGTCACTCACTCTCAACTGCATCTGCTGATACATGATTCGTTGATGTCATGAAGTTATCAGCTCACTCCCCAAGCTTTTTCATCTGTGTGCACTGCAGTCTGCAGATTAGCGCACCGACAGAGCTGGTGCCCTCAAAATGTGTGAATGTCCTGGGAGATCTGGGACACATGGTCACCCTAGGTAGGACACGTATAATTGCCTAGATTTTACCCTGAATAGCAAATACATTGATTATTGCTGTTAATATCAACAAAACAAGGCTCCTAATGAAACTAGCAATTCAAACTAACAGAGGTGGAAGAAAATCTGCCACTCCAAATCTACAAAAATATCTTGACCAGGACAGGGCCTACCATATTGGTAAACCAGGCAACTGCTCCTATGGTGCTTGAAACTGCAGGGCCACCCCGGTTCTTGACATGACTTCTGTCCTTCCATCCTTATGTGCTTTCCTAAACCTAAATAAACTGGGCCAAATGTTATCTCCATCCCCTGTAAGCACACGCAATAGCGTCATGAGTCATGGGGTCAAAATCAAGGCATATATAACAAGGTGATAACACGCAGCCTGGCTATGATAGAATAGGATGTTAGGAAGGTGAGGTCATTTTATACCATTCTGATGCGCGATTACAGGTTCCTGATCATGAACTGCCTGGTGACCTCGTATATCAATACAATATATCAATACAATAAAAACATACAAGAAAAACTTCCACTAGACAGATACGAAAGCACATTTTTGCACATGATTTATTTTTTTATTACATTGATCATTCTGGCATTCCCCCATCTAAAAAAAAAAAAAGAAGCAGCCTTACATGATGCAAACCTGGGCAACTGTATTTACATCTTCTAGGTTAAT
Source organism: Spea bombifrons (assembly GCF_027358695.1). NCBI lineage: Eukaryota > Metazoa > Chordata > Amphibia > Anura > Pelobatidae > Spea > Spea bombifrons. Next base: position 52,717,855 of record NC_071091.1, read on the forward strand.
CCTACTGGACCAACGTTAATAAAAGTTTGATGATAGTAGAACATACAAATGGTTCTTATCACTCTTAATGTGTAAACTATATATAGATCACACATGTTACAATCAGTGGAATAAATTTAAAATCACATACAAAAAAGAAGAGGACCTTGCTCTTGCATTACTGCACACATACTGGTAAAGAAATCTTCCTTTATGACCTTAAATTTATGAAGAAGGGTCACCAAAGGTATGCGGCACAAACTGGTCATGGAAGGCTTCCATCCAGAATGTAAATAATATTCTCATCTATATAGTAGTTAGGAGTGGGTGTGCAAGACCAAAATAGGCAAGGTGAGAAATTAGTGGAACGAGGAGGACAGAGCTACTGTAGATGCTCCCAGGCACGGTCATCAGATGTAATGGACAAACCTCTGGCAAATCCAGGAGAGTTTCCAGGTGTGATCACTTACTTCTCCTTCCAGCAAATGCCATTTTTCATCCCATGGTTCTGATGTAGCTCCCAATGGGCTTCTTACTTACCTTTATATTGAAATGCTTCCTCTGACACAACCCCCTCCAGCCAGTCAAGCACACTTTTGTAACATGTTTACAAATAAAATAGGGAACAAATTGTGTTTTAGTTGAAAAATGTTAATAGAACATGATTATTTTATTGGTTACTCTAAGCCACATAATATTATTTAGACATAGAAAAATTAATGTCCATTCCCAAGTAATTGTAATGTGCCATTATGTTTCCTAAACTGCAATCATTATTCACACCTTTCTTCAGCATTATCTAAATTAAAGAACTACAGGTGAAGTAACTTTGATATAGAGAGTCATGTTTATGTAAAACCAGCTATTTGTATAGCTTTATGGTAGACTTTTGGATTTTATTTGTAAGAATAATGCCATCTATTGGGTGCAGGGGCTAATATTTATACATATCTTCAGCAGGGTATGATATTAATATATATATCGGAAGCAGGGGCTAATATTTATATATATATCAGCAGCAGCGTATAATATTAATATATATATCTTCAGCAGGGTATGATATTAATATATATCGGCAGCAGGGTCTAATATTAAGGAATGAAAAATAACTGCCAGTTCAGCTGTTATTTTTAAATCATATTTCAATCAAGGTCTTTACTTCAAAGAGATAAATACATATTTTGTAGTTAAAAATGCATGTCTAACGCATATATATATATATATATATATAAATACATACATAGTGTACATGTAACTTTTTATAATTGCCGCTCCTACTTTTATCCCTGTCCCCCCATGTGCCTCCCCTAAATATGAAAGCTGGAGGCGACATTGATTTGAAAAGGTAAATGCTAGACAGGTTATAACAACAGCTTCTCCTTGGTCTATTATCTTAGTGACCCAGTCTAAAAATAAATTAGGTTACTTTCCCAAAAAGAAGCAGTAAACCCGTACTGTTTCTGACCTTGCAAACCATGTACATTCAGAGAATTAAATCCTATCCTTTAACATGGTTTCCATTCATTTCCCAAATAATGATGTTCTGGTGTATAGTTGACCAAGTCTTCTTTATTTTTATACCTAATTTTTATATCTAAAAAAAAATCACCCTTTCTTATTAACCTGTCAATGTTTTTAGCACACATAACAACAAGTTTGGACCCCTTAAACCTAGCTTTTGATTTTTATTTAAAAAAAACTCTTACAGTTTGGTGTAAACATTCAGTGCTACTATGGCAGCTACTATGATGTCATCGGTAAGCTTGGGAATCAAGGCACTGTGATGACATTGTGCCATTCTGTTTGTGGCACAGTTATTAGTCTTGTCTGAGAGAGCTGTTGCTATTTCAGAAGATCCCTACTGTTATGGATTCTTTAAAAACAGAGGGGAGTTCAGTGGTTGACCCATTTTGGGAGTTTCTGGACCCCACGGACAATATCCGTGAGTTGTTCTTAAAACTGAATCACCTGTTTTTCTGGGGAAAGTTAACCCACGTGGAGGTGAAGTGGAATCGGAGGATGATTACAGCTGCTGGGCTTTGTCGCTATGACAAAAGCAGAAATTTGTGTACCATACACCTTAGTGAACCCCTGCTGAGTTTGAGACCGAGGAGAGATCTGGAGCAAACGCTTCTTCATGAAATGATCCACGCCCTTCTGATGATCACAGAGAAGGATGCTTCCCATGGACCAGAGTTCCACAGCCACATGGACCGAATAAATAATCTAACTGGAGCCAAGATTTCTGTCTACCATGACTTTTACGAGGAAATGGCTCAGTGCAGAAGGTCCAGACAGCGCTGTGACAAGAACCAGCAGAATAGGAAGAGGATTCCTCGTGAAAGCAGTGGCCACGGACAGCCTGCCAAGAGGCCCAGAATAAATAATTAATAGTTAATACTAATGGATAATTTTCATAACATCATATATATATGTTTCAATAAATAATAATTGAAACCATAAAATATCTGTGTTTTCTGCTACAGTCGTCACAAATTCCACAGGATGAGTTTGTTAGTATTATGATGCACAGCTATTCCTGTTTGTAGAGAAATGTTTTTACAAATGTACTCATTTTACTAGTGGGATCCTAAGTAGACATCTCTCCACGCATTATCTGTAGCAGCATCAATATGTGGATAGAGATCACAGTTAAAAAAGTCACTGTAGCCTGGTTCACTGCATTGAGACTGGCAAAAACTTATCTGGCAGTGCATTTTTCAGTATTTGAGCAACCAATCACTGGCTACTTAAAAAGGTCATACTTCTATACATGTTAGACATCTCTTAAGAAATCGAAAAAGAAAACCAAACAAGTTGCGATAATGAACTGATTTTTTTTCCATTTTATTCTTCATGAGCAGGAACTTTTAAAGAACATGTATAAATTACTAACCATGTATAATAAACTGCAAAAAAATTTTTTTTTTACATATTTCATTATGTATAAATAATGGAAATTATTGTAAATATATTCTTGAAAAGTAATATAATACTGACAAGTAAATTATAAATATAATCTCTCTGAAATATTAATGCTGTATCTAATTCAGGTCACATGGCAACATGACATCATCAAACAGGTCTGATAAAAGTAAAATTTGATTCCAATGATAGGCTCTTCAATATTTGTGTATTATTATAAGTTTAGTGCTATACTGGGACACTTACTGAAATGACAATTTGGATCCAACACACACAAGAGCTGACTTAGTGTGGAGGTTCAGTGCAGCAGGCAGCAAACACGTAAAGCCAACCAAACGCTTAGCTGTCAACCAGAGGCTGTGTAGCTACCTGTCAACTAGCCAACTGAAGGCTGAGCTGCTACCAGTAAACCAGCCAACTGAAGGCTGAGCTGCTACCAGTAAACCAGCCAACTGAAGGCTGAGCTGCTACCAGTAAACCAGCCAACTGAAGGCGAAACTTCTATCTGCCAACCAGAGGCTGGACTGCCACTTTCCAACCAGCCAACAAGAGGCTGAGCTGTCATCCCAAGGGGTGAGCAGCCAAGTGCCAACCAGCCAGCCATAGACAATACAACTAGACTAGAAGTTTCTGCACTGTCACTCACTCTCAACTACATCTGCTGATACATGATTCGTTGATGTCATGAAGTTATCAGCTCACTCCCCAAGCTTTTTCATCTGTGTGCACTGCAGTCTGCAGATTAGCGCACTGACAGAGCTGGTGCCCTCAAAATGTGTGAATGTCCTGGGAGATCTGGGACACATGGTCACCCTAGGTAGGACACGTATAATTGCCTAGATTTTACCCTGAATAGCAAATACATTGATTATTGCTGTTAATATCAACAAAACAAGGCTCCTAATGAAACTAGCAATTGAAACTAACAGAGGTGGAAGGAAATCTGCCACTCCAAATAATTGGTAGTAAAAACTAATAATTTCACAAATACATTAGTATATTATAATATCTTGCACAGTAAAAATATACTTTGATTAATATAGTTGCATCATGTACATTTTTATAGTACAATAAAACTAAAATGTATCACATTCAATTTGTAGTTCAATTACTGCTTGGCTACTTTAAAATACCGTATTTGCTCGATTATAAGACGACCCTGATTATAAGACGACCCCCCAAAATCTGAATATTAACTTAGGAAAAAAAGAAAAAGCCTGAATATAAGACGACCCTAAAGGAAAAAAGTTTTACCAGTAAATGTTAATTCATGTAAACTATTTTTTTTTAATAAAAGCTATGATTGAGAAAAATATTTTTTTTTGTTTTTATTTCTTGTATTTTCCAACCTGTCCCCCAGTTACGCACATCTGCCCCCAGGCTTGCCACCCCACTATGGCACTGTGGCCCATGATATGCCTTTTAACCCTCTATATGCCACTGTGCCCCATGGTATGCCTTTTGACCCCCTATGTGCCACTCTGCCTCCAGAAATGCCTTATACCCCTATATCCCATTCTGGCATTTAGGGGGTTAAAATGCATATTATGGGGCAGAGTGGCATATAGGGAGGTATAAGGCATTCCAGGAGGCAGAGTGGCATTAAGGGAGTTAAAAGGCATTATATAGAGCACTCTGCCTCCAGAAATGCCTTATACCCCTATATGCCACTCTGGCATTTAGGGGGTTAAAAGGCATATTATGGGGCAGAGTGGCATATAGGGAGGTATAAGGCATTTCAGGAGGCAGAGTGCACTATTAAATGCCCCCTTAACGCCACTCTGCCTCCTGAAATGCCTTATACCTCCCTATATGCCACTCTGCCCCATAATATGCCTTTTAACCCCCTAAGTGCCAGAGTGGCATATAGGGGTGTAAGGCATTCCAGAAATGCCCTACACACACACACACACACACACACACACACACACACACACACACTTACTTACCGGTGCTTCCAATTTCCTGCTGTATTGCCGGGGCAGCGGGTTGACGTCTCATTCCGCGGCAGCCGGAAGGAGGTGGAGTTGGCAGCGGGGGTTTGTATGCGTCCGTCGCAAATACCTTCCCCGGCTGTCAGAGATCAGGAACTCTTGAACTCTGATCTCTGACAGTCGGGGAAGGTATTTGCGACGGACGCATACAAATCCCCGCTGCCAACTTCACCTCCGGAAGCACCGGTAAGTGTGTGTGTGGGGGGGGGGGCGACGACAGGAGGATCCAGGTCCCCTGCAGCGGTGCGGGGGATCTGGATCTTAGTCTCCTAATCAGACCTCTATTTGAGGTCTGATTAGAAGACGACCCCGATTATAAGACGAGGGGTATTTTTCAGAGCATTTGCTCTGAAAAAAACCTCGTCTTATAATCGAGCAAATACGGTACATTGACTTGTTTAAGTATGTTGGAATGTTGTAATGGATGATGATAGTTTTTATATAGAGATGTCCGGTATGGTAAACATGTAAAATCATTGCATTATAACCAACTATTTTAATGTCATATAGCACAGTTCATTATTCATGTAATTTAACTTGAATTACATGACATCTGTGATATACTGTATAATGTATACTACATTGGTTTTGTTCAGGAAACGTATTTGATGTATATAACTTTAGAATAATGAGATGTTTTGAGCATGCAGGTGGTGGAAACAGTGTTATCAGAAATTAGATGGGCTTTTTTACTCAATTTTGCGTGGGTATAGAAATATCATGAATTCTGGTGAAATGTCTGCATTTGCTGATCAGTTCTAAAATCCCAAGTATTTTTAAGGACAGAATTATCTGCGATCAGAAGAATTGTTCCCCATCATTGCAGCCGTTCATGTGTAGTCAATCACTATTTACCATGCCCAGTGTATGGCTATCTTTTTTATATTCCATAGCTGTAGTCTGCAAGCTGTTTATTATTTTTTTTAAACCAGAACTACTACTGTAGAATCTTTACTGTATATACCGTACCTGCCTTGTGTCCTGATTTCCGGGGCACTTTCCCACAGAGCTGCTGTTCTGTGCTGCTTTTACAGGTAGTGGGATCATGAGCTAGCTGGGCGATCCCCTAATCAGCAGCATCTCTTCTCCTACGATTGGAGCCTCTACTTTTAGTATAAATGCATGGGTGCACATGCTTACAGTGGATATAAAAAGTCTACACACCCCTGTTAAAATGCCAGGTTCTTGTGATGTTAAAGAATGAGACAAAGATAAGTCACGTCAGAACGTTTTCTGCCTTTAATGTGACCTATAACGTGAACAATTCAATTGAATAAGTGTACACACCCTCTTATAACTGACGTTCAGTTCACCTTTCAGCATGACAATGACCCAAAGCACACATCCAAATCCACATGGCTTCACCAGAAGAAGATTAACATTTTTTGAATTGCCCAGGCAGAGCCCAGTCCTGAATCCGATTGAACATCTATGGGGTGATCCGAAGAGGGCTGTGCACAGGAGATGTCCTCGCAATCTAACAGATTTGGAAAGAAGAGTTGGCAAATATTGCCACATCAAGATGTGCCATGCTAATAGACTCCTACCCAAATAGACTGATAGCTGTAATAAAATCAAAAGGTTCTTTAACAAAGTATTGGTTTAATGGTGTACACTTATGCATCCAGTTATTGTGAGGTTATTTTTTCCCTCAAAGATTTCAGTTTGTAGGTCACAGTAGGTGGAAAAATTGGTCACATTAAAGGTATAGACTTTTTATATCGACTTAAAGGTATATACTTTTTTATTTCGACTGTAATATACCTTTGCAAACATACTTGTACATGCTCTATGGTGATTCTATTGAAATGAGAGTCGCCATAGCCAATCACATGAGTCTTAGCAAATCATTAGTGTCTCGTCATATGCCATTGGAGCCACTATTTCCTCGTACTGAGCACATGCAAGAACTAAACATATAAGCACTTCATGCTTTCAGCAGAAAAAGCTGGTGGGTGAGTTAAATGACAACGAATTCTCATCATGTCGATGTAAAATGGCCTACTATATGCATTTAAGTAGGAAAACAGGGCTGGAGTGGACCTTAATTTGTATCAATCAGTAAATGACTTGCATATTTTTAAGTACAACTGATGGTAGACACTTTTTTGTGATAAATCATATTACTACGATGACCCTTTCATTAATTTGAATAAAAAACCAACTGATATTTATAAATAATGTTGGGGTTATGTTATACAGTATATTGTCTATATATATGACTTTAACTGCAATGATCTATGCCTCTATCCCCTGCACTTTTACGTCAGCCTAGTGGTAGAATTGTAGCATGTAGCCACATACTGTATTATTACACTGGCCACTCGAGTGTATACTCAAAACAAGTAAAACTCAAGCATGTAGTACAGCTGTATCTCTATCCACGCCGAGCTATACCAGATTTAGCTACTAATAATGCAGCCTGAAATCATCTCATGATTGGAAACTTTGTCACTGGCCTTTTAGTAATCAAATGTTGATGAGAACACATATACAGTGGCGGAACTACCGGGGTCGCGACTGCAACCGGGCCCTGGAGTTCTGCCAGTCAGTGGGGCCCAAGGGGTGCCGAGCGGTCGTTTTCAGCAACAGCTCGGCACCCTTCTGTCTCCTCTGTCGCCGCCTGCCTCAGCGCTGCCCCGACTGCAGTGGTGGGAGCGTGAGGCGTCTGTCTCGGGTGCCGGCGCTTCACGCTGAGCGCCGGCATATGACGGTACGTGACCTACAAAGGGGGGTAGGGAGAGGGTAGATAGTGAGAAGGGGGGTAGGGAGAGGGTAGATAGTGAGAAGGGAGGGAGAGGGGTAGATGGTGTGAGAAGGTGGTATATTGGGATGGGGGGGCCCTTAACAGATTCTCACACCAGGGCCGTGAGGCTTCTAGTTACGCCCCTGCACATATACTCAACAGACAGTAACAATTTGGGTTGATTGTTTAAAATATAGGGTACAAAAGCTAGCCAGTATGTTATTCTGCCTGTAATTCTTCATGTTGTTGCTGTTACATTATTTGTAAATTACATTTACTTTTTATTTACCTTTGCATATGTATGTTCCAAACAATGAAATAGCAGTATTCAAATCGTGTGATGATATATACCATACCTAGTTTCAGTTGAGGCGGTTGGAATTTGGTAGTCTATCTGTGAGCAACAGTTATTCACACATCTCTGCTGTTTTAACCCTGTAATAAACCTACACCAGTTTACCCACAGCTGGCACCTGAGTTTTATTGGTATTTTCTAAAGTAAGAGTTGGCAGATGAGTATGCGGGAAACCGCCTACAACATACAGTACATTATGAAGGTCCAAACCCAATCAGCTTCTGCTGCAAGAAGAACTTAGTTGGCCCTGTATTGTGCATAGTTAAAACAGAGAAATTATTATTATGCAGGGCCAAATAAACCATTTTTGTAGGGGAAAACTTGCCTGTGACTTCTACCAAGTAAATATTTTAACAACAGGAGTCTACTATGTATGCTGTGGTCTTGCTGTGAGTTGATGAAACTAAGGGATTAAACATTGTATACATCATATAATTTTGAAGCTATTACTTCTTGAGCATTTAAACAATTTCAGGTTAAAAAAAAAATCATAATGGCCAGAATGAGTTTTTGAATTGGTGGGTGGCATTATTATTTTATTGAAATAACTATTCTATTTCAGTTAGTCGACCGACAACACAAACCTCCCAACTAGCACTCCCTAATGTATGCAGCATTTCATCCATGATGAATGGTATGAAGGATCTGAGATGAGCTTGTGGCAAAATAACAAGCCCAATTAAAGGGGTGCCAAAAATTCCTTCTCCTAGGCAGGTGTCGCAATTTCCATTTGTGAGGACTCATATCTGTAACATATTGCTGCCAAATGCAAGATTATAACATAAATGCATTTTCTGAGTTTGGCTCATTTTAGTCTTTAGTGCTATTGTAGCCCTTAAGGAAACCAGTGCTTGACGTTTTGTTTATTGTATAACAGAGCGCTGCTGTCTTCATTAGGGTCAGGGATCTTGGCACTAGCTTTTGGCTTTTCTTGTTTAATTCAATAAATTAAAGAAATAATAAAAGAACAAAGAATGAAGAAATCTTAATATGTTACATTTTTTAAATCAAATGTCACTATTAGATGCAATATATTTTTCAACACCTAATAGCAATTGTTTTCTTTGAAATGGTATAATTGAAATCCAAAATGATATTGGAATTAAAGGATCTTCTGAACATACGAGATTTACTCCTTTCGGTACATGTACTGGTAAGGAGAGATTCAGTATTGATCAGGCAATTTTGTTATTATCCTTGCTGCTTTGGTATAGGCTAGTTTAACATCTAGAGATACATAGCCGGCAAAGTGACTCAGCCGGCCAGCTCCTATGTAGTGGCAATCAGAGGGGTGTACTAAGCAATCCCACAAAGCAATCAATTAGATCTCTTCTTCCGAAATATAGTGGGGCTGCCTGTTGGCTGCTAGTCCAAACATAACAAAACTGCAATCAACATTTATTCATAAACAATATTAACAAAAGTAATAAGTTATATATATATTCTGATTTCAAAAATAAAAATAAAATACAATTAAATGAAAACATATTTTAAATAAACCGTTCAAAAATTGTAGTTGGATTTCTTTATCACTAATGTAGTGCAACAATTTTGTCTCCTAGTTGTCTTGTAGCGGTATCAAAATTCAAAGTTCTGGGCACTTAGTGACCCCTTGTGGTCATTCTGAGGTATTATTTCAGCCTTGGTTAAATACATATTCAAATATGGAAAATAAAGGAAGGGAAAATATATTCTCAGCTTCTTAATATTGTAAAATATATTCTAAAATTACAAATAGTCATTGATGTTTTATCCATTCACCTTCTGTTCTAATATAAAAGACTCCATAGACATTTGTATGCTCGTTGATTAATGTAATGCAGTTAAGGTCCTGCCTTAAAATGAAAGGGAATCGGGTAATGAGAGTTTCTTGGTCAGCACTCAATTGTGTGTTTTCACAGTAGGAGACGCTCAAAAATGATACAGATGTGTTATGATATCAGGCGGATTTGTCAAAGGTCTCTTTGGTTATATTACTCTACTAAATAGAATTTGTAATAATAACATCTGTAAATTATTTTTTATGTGCTTTGGTTTTTTTTTCTATGCATGTATCAATGAAATAAACAACAGCTCTTGCAACTGTTCCGATTCCCAGTTTTGGGGGTCTGACCTGCAAAGGGATATGGCAAGCCTTCCCTTCCAAAGTCTTTGTCTTAAATAATGTGCACAGTACAACAAGAATCAGTTGTGCAAAAAAATGACATGTCAGCTCCTTTAAGATAACTTTCACACAATAACTACAATGCGCTTTCTTCTTTACCATAGAATCTGGGGACTCCTAATAACGCATTTGCCCAACTTCACAAGATCTCATAACCTTAATACACGGGAAATCAGTTTCATTGTTTTTTTTATTAAAGAAGTGCTAGAAGTACTGGACATTCAGTACATAATAGATCATTACCAAAATTATTGACAAATATACAAAAACAAACATTTTCTTCCATCATCTCATTTTTCTTCAGTGCTGCATTTGATCGGCTAACTTATTTTAAGTACATGTATGTAAACATTCCTTGGGTTGAATGGCATTTACTAGGAAATCCCTCTATAGTATCTGTAGTACAATGTGTACTTATTACTAAGTCCCACGGAGGTGAGCAATACACTGCTTTGGAACTTAAATGGTTACAATATGTATTTGGCTTTATTTTCTTAACATGAACAGTTAATATGCATTTGGCACATGGAAGTGACACATCCATTGTCCATTGACACCTACTTTATTTCTAAGTAGTGTCAGTGAAATATTGCAGAGCTAAGATGCATTTACATTATCTTAATTATGACAATATTAGTATTATTATAGCGTACCGATGATTATTAAATACATGTAGCTGCAGGGATCTGTAAGTGAAAATCTTATTACTGGAGATTAACCCCTTAATGACAAAGCACGTACGTGTACGGGCTCGAAATGCATTGTTTTCAATGGGTTTAGGGACCGCCCATTGTCCTTAAGGGGTTAAAGTGGAACATTTTAAATGCACAAGACTTTTTTTTTTTTTTTTTTTTTTGCATTTTGGATTCTTGTTGGCTTTGTTTACTTTTGTGGAACAAATCTATCATAAGTGTATGCATCATTTATTAGGTATAATATTTTCTTTTGATAAACAGCATTTCATGCTGGTGTTTTAACCCCGTAAGTGACAAAGGGTTTATAGATGCATACCAAAACCCTCTTGTACCCACAGGCTGAAAGGGTATATTTAACAAAGAAATGGATGTTCTATAAAAATACATGATGTTATCATATTATGCTGGGATCCTTTTGGCTCTAAGTCCTTTAAAGTCCAGGAACTGTTTTCATCTTGTTTATTCTTCTAATATTTGTGGTTTTTAAACATGTACTTCATCATGCTGGCCAAATAAAGCTGGTCCACAGCGAGCTTTTGCCCCGTCATCCAATTCTGGTCATGTGGTTATGTTAATCCATCTCCATGATGTATCTTCCCTTTAATTCATAAGAAAATCCATATCTGGTAGGGGCTCAGTGCCCTGCATAAAATACATTTTTGTTACTCCATCCTGTTATCACAAAGACACATTGTTATCCTTGGCACCGTACATTTCGGCAAGCTTTTTAAAACGTGGACCCCAGTCAGTAAGGTAGTCATAACTCTGCTCAGAGTCTGTACTCAATGACTGCAACGAACTTAACGACTGAGCAACAGAACCTTCTCCTTCAAACATATAGGTTTGTAGGGAATCGAATGGAGGTGCGCAGACATCTGTGTCTGCTTCGTAGAGTTTAGCTAGCATATAGTTGTGAACATTGTTGTCCATCATGCATGTCTGAGGCACATGCCGCGATAGGCTTTCGATTTCAGGCTGCATGTCTTGTCTAATTTTCCCCACATGAGCTTCTCTTGGGTTCCACATAGCTGAGATATCAAAGGCCTCAGTGTCTTCTTCTCCTCCTCCTTCATCATCATACCTCACAATATTTTCATGAACATTGTCCTCTTCATCAATAGTGTATGGTTTCTTTCTGTGTCTCCTCATGGATAAGATAAGCAGGACCAATACTGTAAAATAAATAACACCAGTGAGTGGTATCAAGAGTACTTTATATTAGGTTTTACTGTTTTGTGGAGTGTATAAAGCAATTGTTAGTCGACAGAACTCAGGCTATATTATTGTTACTATTATTATTATGCATTATGTTACAAGACACACTGGAAAGCCAGGCCACTTTTAGTTTAAAGGAAACCGAATATTATGCTTGCATTATTAAATAGTGAAATTTTCAAAAATAATTCATTTGCTTTACATAAATACTTCATGGCTGGATTTTTGCATCTTACAGCCTCACCCATTTCCTGGTGGAAGTACCCAAGCCTATAAAACAGGTAGATAGCATAGATAAAGCTAATATTTGCAGCCAAGGACAATTGTCAGTGCTGCTGTCAGCATCAATTGCTTTATCTAAAAAACAGAAAACAATTCATAAAAGTACCTAATAATACGAATATGCAGGCGAGAATAGCAATCAGAGCTCCTCTGCTGAGGCTTATGGGTAATGTGTATGGTTCAGCGCTGCAGGACATGATATCACCCTCATCATCACAACTGCATACTTGGACGGTCAAGGTACCAGTGCTACTCATCATGGGCTGTCCATTATCTGCTATAAGGATCGGGATGTAAAAAGTGCTCTGCTCAGTCTGTTTGAATCCTGATCTTCTTGTAAGAACCCAAGCTGTGTTATCTGTAAATATACATACATCATATAAACGTCTGATACAAGGTGTTGCCAGAGATCAAAAAGAAACCCCCACAAAAACAATTAAATATGTAACCAAATATAAGGATTTTCTAATTGTCTCTAGATTTGCTCCTTGATGACATTTGTGTAGGTCAACCAATAACAGCACATTATAGCCTTGTGCATTTGGATTCATACAAGTTTTAACGAAATTTGCCAATTTTGTTAAGTCGTACGAATGTCTGACAACAAAGAGCGACCCCAATGAAAGAGGCGCAGAAACGCTTTTTGTTCTGCATTATTCTGGCCTCTTGAAGTACTTCTGCAAGAAGGTGAAGCCACAGGGACAGCCTCTCTCCTGTTCCTCCAATCTGGGGAGAGGTTGTGCGCGGAGGCTGTGCCATTTTGTAGAAGCACTCAAGGAGGCCTGGTTAGTGGAGGTGATGCTGGAGAGAAGTAGACAAAGAAAGAAAACAGAAGAAGAAGAAGAGACAAGAGAAGAAGCTGAGCTGCTGAAAAGGAGACAAGAACATTGTAGCTTTCAGCAGAGAAGATAGGGAGACATTGAGAGAAGGAGTGGTAAATGACAACGAATTCCATTTCCACATTGAAAAAGCCCTCTGAATTTTGTCTGAACCAAAAGGGCAAGAAACATAATTTGCTGTCTGAAAATTAACGAACCAAAAACAAAACAAAAAATCTGTCAGATTGTTTTTGGTCCACTTGTACAAATGTAGTCCATTATGATTTAGTTATTAGAAAACAGATGATTCTTTAGCTGTAACAATGTATCATTACAATACAGGCCTCTTTGGACACCCTTCTTTATTTCTGTGATCATCCGAATTGTAGCAAATAAGGCTTTTTTAATTATACTGCTTTGTAGATTATTGGTATAAATATTACTGCCAAATTCAATATTACACATTTATGTGGTAACTTGCTCAATAAGTGAAGGGATACATTATGTTTACATGATTACAAAATGTTTACCTTGGTTGTCTCTTAAAGTGAAATTTGGGTTATTAGCTGCCTCTGGAGCCAAGCTATAGTAGATATGCTGACCCTCTTGTGGGTCATCTTGGTCTATTGCGCTTACAGTCTGAATCAGCTGAAACAAAACCAAAAATAAAAAGACAACAAATCAGAACTGAAAAACCATTGATATTGATTAGTCTTTAAATAAAATATTAAAAATCTAGTTAAAGTATTTGGACACTGCGAAGATGCTTAAAAGAACTCATAAAGACTCGTCTGGCATGAAAGAAATTGCATTAATCTAGTTTTATATGTCAAGATGCACATCGGATTAGGATAAGAGTCTTGGCTACATGTCTCAGAGGATTAATGACACAGATTAGACCAGAGCACCATGAAAACCAAGCAATCAACAGGCTATTTTCTGTAGGGATGGGGCTAGAGAACAGAATTATTTAAATGACGGGTGGATATATGAACACAAAACCCCTTCTTAAGTCATAAAACATATTTACAGGGAAGTAGGTCTCAAGGGATCATGATTTAATGAAATAGTTAAACTGGATACACCGAGGCCTTGAAAAATCCAAAGTCACAATTTAATGAAAACGCTGAGGTGGAAGGTTTGAGTCTCTCAGTGATTAGCAAGATACTTTGGAACTAGCAGTGTTCTATTAAAGAATAATACTAATACTAATAATACTTCAGTTTAAAATGTAGAGATCGCTATCCCGTACCAGAAATAATATATAAAAAATGTTTGTTTTTTGGTTGAACCATCCAAAAGTAGGTAACTATTACAGAACCAGAACTTTCTGTAGTTCCAAATGTGGTGGAAAGGGCTTATACCGCCTGACTCACCGGTTATAGCAAGCTTCTAGCAGTTTCTGTTTTCGTTTTAAGTAAAATTTGACATGGATAAATATTTCTGGGAAAGGTTTGTGAGTTCAACACTACTATGAATGGTGTTTCTAATGCTGCATGTAGTTTTTAAAGTGATAAGCCTTTAACAACTCCTTAAATCACTTTATATGTATGAAAACTATTTCAAAAAAGTGCATACATTTGTAATTTAACAAAGCATGACATTTTTTATAAGTACACATATTCAGTAGGTCTCAAAATCTCTATGCAGTTGTAATACTCTCTGAGATATGCTATATCTGAGTAACACATATTTGCACAACATCTAAAACAATTTCATTAAAATAAACTAATAAATTCAGCTATGTTGTCCAGATTATAACTGTGGCTATTTGTCGGATATTACTCCTATTAATCTATGCATAGTGAATAACCAAGTAACTTTTCCTACCGATGCCTATTATAAAGACGATGGCTACATAGCACTAAAATCATTCATTTTATAAATACAGTATTTTATGACTCTGCTCTTTTATAGCTTCGATAATTCTGTTTTATTAAAATTAGAGGTTAGGAAACAAAAAGTTGCAAGAACACAGGTCAGTGCAACTTTCTTAACGTGCATGGGACCTAATGGGATATCGGCATACCCTGAGCTCTCCCTCTTCTGTGGGGGGTGGCTTCTGAAAGGGGTTACCCAGGCAAGAGGGCAGGGGAGAGGGGAACTGGGTTGCAAGTGAGCATGGCTAAACACCACTCCCTGCCCCAGAGTAAGAGAAGAGTGACCTGGAAACCCTGAAAAGCAGTGCTTGACCCAGAGGCTCCAGGTCAAACCCAGAAAGTTCTTAGGTATGGGGGAATGTGTCTGACCCGCTTAAGAATTTCAGCTTTGCTCTGGCTTCTTACTTCCTGGTGATCATTGCTACACAAGGTATTGGGCTTAACATGTATGATTTCATGATGCATTTAAATTTCCAAAGTGAGAAGTCTTACCTGTCCAGCCTTTGCATTTTCGCACATGAAAGTCTCATAGAATTTGGTGAAAATCGGGGCATTGTCATTAACATCTAAAACTTTAATTGTAACAGGCACACTTCCAACCTGTGATGGGTTATCTGAAATGAGAACAAAATGTCATCACACTATATGTGTAAACCAGCCCCACACATTAAAAAAAGTTGACATCAAAACCACAAAAAAACGTCTGACCTTTCAGTATCTATAAGAGAAAGACGGAAGGAAAATAAAATGACAAACTGATTTCTGACAACCATTAATGATTGCTAAGATTATGCAGATACCTTTTGGCTACTGATTTGACAAAAGATTGCCATCTTGAATTTTTAAATATGAGATGTAATTTCTACAAAATTC
Source organism: Spea bombifrons (assembly GCF_027358695.1). Lineage (NCBI taxonomy): Eukaryota > Metazoa > Chordata > Amphibia > Anura > Pelobatidae > Spea > Spea bombifrons. The sequence continues at coordinate 52,733,781 of NC_071091.1, forward strand.
CTGGCATTATTATTATTTTCTGTAGAATATATATATATATTGTAGGGGACAGCTCACGCATGGGGCGGCAATGACGGTTTCACACAGGTTTCCAACGTAAAAGCGCGTTTATTTAGATGTTGTAGTCACAGAGCACCTTGTAAACAAAACAAACTATAAGCCTGTCCGGCTCTAACTAAACAGCAGGATACCTCTCTAGCAGCCTAAGGTCTGACGCAAAGCAAAGTAACCAGTTTTGTATGGGGTAAAGCTTCATACCTGGTGAGCTGCAGCGCTGGCTGTAGCTGCTCCTTCATTCAGTTTCTCCCTCCCCTGCAAACCTAACAGCCCTCTCTTTTAAGGCTTCCTCCCCAGTAACGAGCTTAGGAAGCCTCACCTGAGAGCACCTGGGTTTGCTACCATGCCTGGCTGAGGTAACCAGGTGAGATATATATCCCATCAACCACACTCCCATACACTTTACCACATATCCCCCCCGTCGACTCCAGACCAGAGGTCTGGACAGCATCAGCAACCATACAGTACACCCTGGACAACGCATCCGCATTCCCATGTAACTTCCCTGGTCTATGCTCCACTGTAAATCTAAAATTTTGCAAGGAGAGAAACCATCTGGTCACTCTTGCATTCCTCTCCTTATTCTGTTTCATCCATGCCAGAGGAGCATGGTCAGTCACCAACACGAATTCCCTGCCCAGGAGATAATATCTCAGGGACTCCAACGCCCACTTGATGGCGAGACACTCCCTTTCCACTATGGCATAATTTTCCTCGGCTGGGGTCAGTTTCCTACTCAAGTACAGCACTGGGTGTTCTTCCCCATTAACCACTTGTGACAAAACTGCCCCCAAACCTCTAGCAGACGCGTCTGTCTGAACCAGAAATGGTTTCCTAAAATCAGGGGAAACGAGCACTGGCTGGTCACACAGGACAGACTTCAGACTCTGAAAAGCCCTTTCTGCCTCGGGGTTCCACTTTACCATCACTGACTTACCACCCTTTGTTAAGTCTGTCAATGGTGTGGCCATGGAGGCAAAATTGGGCACGAACCGACGGTAGTACCCGGTTATGCCAAGGAAAGCCCTCACTTGTTTCTTTGTTACTGGCCTAGGCCAGTTCTGTATCGCCTCAATCTTATTGATCTGGGGTTTAACCAGCCCCCTACCAATGATATAACCCAGGTATCTTGCTTCCTCCAGACCCACTGCACATTTTTCAGGGTTTATGGTTAGGCCTGCATCACTAATGGAGTCTAACACGCCCTGTACCTTACCGAGGTGACTTTTCCAGTCAGACGAAAAAATTACCACATCGTCCAGGTAAGCAGCGGCATAATCACGATGTGGTCTCAAAATCAGATCCATCAGCCTCTGAAAGGTAGCAGGGGCCCCATGTAACCCAAATGGCATCACAACATACTGGAACAGGCCCTCTGGAGTGGAAAAGGCAGTCTTCTCTTTAGCCTCCTCAGTTAACGGTATCTGCCAATAGCCCTTTGTAAGGTCAAGTGTTGTAATGTACCTTGCCTTCCCAAGCCTCTCAACCAGTTCATCCACTCGGGGCATGGGGTACACATCAAACTTTGAGACCTCATTTAATCTCCTGAAGTCATTACAGAACCTCCACGTCCCGTTGGGCTTTGGGATTAGCACTATGGGGCTTGACCACTCACTAGTAGATTCCTCAATAACACCTAATTCAAGCATGCGCCTGACCTCCGTGGATACCGCCTCTCTACGGGCTTCTGGTATCCTGTATGGCTTCAGGTTCACTTTACTGTGAGGCTCAGTTTTAATATGGTGTTTTATGAGGTGGGTACGGCCAGGTAGGTCCGAAAACTTTCGTCTGTTTTCCTGCAGGAACTCCCTCACCTCCTGCTTCTGGGGCACTGACAGTGCCTCTCCTATTGTTACTGGGGGAACTGGTTGCCCCACTTCTTTGACCCCTGCCTGGGTCGCCCCCAAAGACTCCCGCTCTTTCCACGGCTTGATCAGGTTTACGTGGTAAACCTGGAAGGGTTTTCTCCTGCCCGGTTGATGGACCTTGTAGTTCACCTCACTCATCTTCTCTACAACCTCATAGGGACCCTGCCACTTGGCTAAAAACTTACTTTCAACGGTGGGCACTAAAACCAGGACCCTGTCCCCAGGATTAAAGGCCCTCAACCTGGCAGATCTGTTATAAATTCTGCTCTGGGCCTCCTGCGCTCTTTGCAGATGCGTTTTAACTATAGGCATCACCGTCGCTATTCGCTCCTGCATCTGAGCCACATGTTCAATAACACTCTTATATGGGGTGGCCTCGGCCTCCCAAGTTTCTTTGGCAATATCTAACAAACCCCGTGGATGTCGGCCATACACTAACTCAAAGGGGGAAAACCCTGTAGACGCTTGGGGCACCTCCCGGATAGAGAACATGAGGTAGGGTAATAGACAGTCCCAATCCCGACCATCCCTTTCTACCACCTTTTTTAGCATATGCTTTAGGGTTTTGTTAAACCTCTCCACTAACCCGTCTGTTTGAGGGTGGTACACTGAGGTACGGAGGTGAGTGATTTTAAACAACTTACACAGGTCTTTCATGACCCGTGACATAAAGGGCGTACCCTGGTCAGTAAGAATTTCTGTAGGGATCCCCGTGCGAGAGAACATGTAAAACAACTCCCTAGCAATATTTTTGGAGGCCATGTTTCTTAAGGGTACCGCCTCTGGGTACCGGGTAGCATAATCCAAGACAACCAAAATGTATTGGTGTCCCCTAGCAGATTTGACAATGGGCCCTACCAAATCCATGGCAACTCTCTCAAATGGTACTTCAATGATGGGAAGTGGCACCAAGGGGCTACGGAAGTGTGGTGTTGGGGCACTCTTCTGGCATGTGGGGCATGACTCACAATACCTTTTTACTTCTTCATATACCCCAGGCCAATAAAACCTTTGGAGGACCCTCTCTTGTGTTTTATTAGTCCCCAAGTGCCCCCCAAACACATGGTTATGGGCTATGTCCAGCACCAGGTGTCGGTATGGTTTTGGCACCAGAAGCTGTTCCACAATTTCCTTGTTAACTTTGGTGACCCGGTACACTAGATCCCCATTCATGGCAAAATGCGGAAATTTCTGGTCAGCTTCGGGTTCCTGTGGTACCCCATTTACTACCGTGACATTTGCCCGTGCAGTTCCCAGAGTGGGGTCTCTCACTTGCTCGGTCCCGAAGTTACCCCGAGACATTTCTAAATCTAAGACCTGTTGGCCGGGTAGGGAAGTTTCTTCTTCTTCCTCCCCAGCTAACACCTGCAAGGGGAAAGAATCTTCACTATACATTTCAGGTGGGACTACATCCTTTTCATCATGCCCCTTACTGGTATCATTGTTCCCAATGGCCGTCTCACCTGACCCATTATTTACAGGGAGGGTTACAGACTCTGCCGGAGTTTGTTCCCCAGCTGCAGAAACGTTCCCCCTTCTCCACAACTCCCAGAACAAGGGGAAATCGCGGCCTAAAATAACCGCATGCATAAGTCTTTTTACAACTCCGACTTCGTAGGTCACAGTTCCAGATGGGGTCACCAACTTAATGGGGGCCACAGGGTAAGCTACAATATCCCCGTGGATGCATAGCACTCTTATGTGCTTGTTCGGCACGTAGTCCATAGTCACAAGGCCAGCCCGAACCAAAGTCACCAGGCTACCAGAGTCCAAAAGTGCCTTCACGGAGCAGTCACCTATCTTCACCATACAAAAATGCGGCTCAGTCTCTGATTCTGGAATGGCTGCACAAACAGGTTCTGCAAACAGGGACTGACGCCGACTAGCGTCACACACCATGGGCTCTGAGTTAAGAGGGCAATAGGCGGCTATGTGTCCCCACTCATGGCACCTCCAGCACTGGGGGGTCCCTGGCCTCCTTAGTAGGGAGCCCTTTCTAGGATTGTGGGGTCCCAGGGGTTCAGGATCAGTCTTTTGCCCTTGCCCAAACTCTAGATCCCTGCTCTCTCTCACATTTTTCCATACACCTCCAGCTGGAACTCTCTTACCCAAAGATGTCGCGGGTCTGACAGTCTTGGAAGGTGTTGGTGCCGCAGGGACCTCACGGAGGAAGTCCTCGGTTGCTATGAACCTTTCCACCATGTTGACAAGCTGCTCAGCAGTTCTGGGGTCTCCATGCCCAACCCACCGTTGTAGCTCCGCCGGGAGGGCGCGGAGGTAGTGGTCCACTACCACCTTTTCCACAATCTGGGCTGGTGTAGTGGATTCTGGTTCCAGCCACTTGCGTACAAGATGAATCAGATCATACATCTGGGACCTGGCAGGCTTGTCCATGGTGTATTTCCAACAGTGGACTGTCTTGGCCCGAACAGCGGGCGTAACACCCAGGCGAGCAAGGATCTCCATTTTTAGTTTTGTAAAGTCCCGGACATCCTGCTCCCCGAGGTCATAGTAGGCCTTTTGCGGTTCACCAGTCAGGAAGGGTGCAATCACTTCTGCCCACTCTGCAACTGGCAGTCTCTCTCTCTCCGCCACTCTCTCAAATACGGTGAGGTATGCCTCAACGTCGTCGTCGGGTGTCATTTTTTGTAAGCCCCGCTGAACGGCCCTCCTCACGTTAACAGTCTCAAGGGGGCTTGCCTCCACTTGTTGGGACTGAGCCACAACAGTCTCTCTGAGCGCAGCAATCTGCTCCATTAACAGGCGATTCGTTTCCTGTTGTTGGGCCATAGTCTGCTGTTGCGCATGTTGCTGGGCGTGAAAAGCCTCTGCATGAAACTTCCGTTGCTGTTCCAAGGCCTGCTCATGTCTCAGGTTAGCCTGTATCAGCTGCTTTATCACTTCCTCCATTGTGCCGGATGGGCCTTACAGTGCTGCAGCCTTCACTCAGGACATATGCTTCCGGCCCTTTAAATGTCCACAAAATTCAGATGCTGTGTTTTGTCCTGCCGTTGCTCCTAGCACCACTGTGCCCGCATTCTCCACCAATTGTAGGGGACAGCTCACGCATGGGGCGGCAATGACGGTTTCACACAGGTTTCCAACGTAAAAGCGCGTTTATTTAGATGTTGTAGTCACAGAGCACCTTGTAAACAAAACAAACTATAAGCCTGTCCGGCTCTAACTAAACAGCAGGATACCTCTCTAGCAGCCTAAGGTCTGACGCAAAGCAAAGTAACCAGTTTTGTATGGGGTAAAGCTTCATACCTGGTGAGCTGCAGCGCTGGCTGTAGCTGCTCCTTCATTCAGTTTCTCCCTCCCCTGCAAACCTAACAGCCCTCTCTTTTAAGGCTTCCTCCCCAGTAACGAGCTTAGGAAGCCTCACCTGAGAGCACCTGGGTTTGCTACCATGCCTGGCTGAGGTAACCAGGTGAGATATATATCCCATCAACCACACTCCCATACACTTTACCACAATATATATATATATATATATATATATATTCATTTATCAAAATTTATCATAAAAATGCAAAATACCTGTACATTACATGCAGTGGTACAGGCTAATGTATTAAGTGAATTAAAGATGCATGGGATAGGCATAACGGTATCCTGAATCTAAAACAAATCAAGGACTGATGAGGATCTGAGTCTTACATCAGAAGAAATGGGCATACTAGATGGCCCCAATGGTTCTTACCTGCCATCAAATTCTATATTTCTATGTTTGTATCAAGGCATGAATTAATTGTTAAAGATAAGTGAAATGTGTTTCCAAACGACAACGATAGTATTGATTTATATTTCTTACGTACTCATCTCCATTGCTAAAATTGTGATATTGTGCCAGGACACTTCCTCTCTGTCCAAAGGCCTGGCTGTCATCAATGCCCCTGTAGGAACATCCACATAAAAATACCTCCCGGGGTCACTGTTTCTGTCAATAGAATACCTACATAGAGAAAGGAAGAACATATTAAAACAAATCCAATGGGGTCAACTGCGAGTCACATCATATTTTACATTGGACAGTTCAATTTCTGGACACGAAAGTGTCCACTTTAAAAAACTTGACTTTAAACTTTAATGCAGGTCAATTAACAGAAATGTGCAACTCAACCAAACTGTGACTCATTTTTTAAGCTTAAAATATCACGCGGCAAATGAACGTTGTCTTGAGTCGCCTTTGACTTCTGTATGATTCTTCACCTTAAGTCATCTAGAAGATGGTACAACTGGACTGGTGGCAATTTGCTACAAGGATCAGATACTTGGGAACATCTCAGAACAGACTTGAAATTCTATTTGCTTATGTCCCAGTGTGCTGCTGGTGTATGCAACCAAGTTAATTTTAATGACTGATGGAGGGTTCAACTACTTGAGTGCACTCAGTTGCCAGCATTCTTCTGGACACTTGGTTAGTTTTCTGGTCTTTTGTGAAATCTCTATTTCCTTAGATAATGTATTTGAATGTGTATCGTTCATCATGTACTTTATATAGAATTATTTATGGATAATCTTTATATATGAAACATCTTGCCCTTGTATCACTTCGTACAATAGCGGAAAATTTAAAGACTGTGAACACTGGGATTAAAGCAATAATTTATTTATGACATTCACACTGGTTTATGACTACTTCCTTTTAGATAATTGAATTACCCTTTTAATCTAAATCATATCTGTAGAGTTTCAGAAACAAGCTGGCCTGCCAAGAATTTGCCTTATATTACCTAAACTTAGAAAGTAGGTTAATGGTTGGATAAGGGACATGAGTCCGATATTAAGTCTACCTATAGGTATGACATCAAGAACTTAAGAGGAGACAAGAGCTTGTAATTAGGTGATTAGGCTGACCAGGTATATCCTGATGACAACAGGACTTCATGGCTTTTGCTAACACGTTACTATCTTTATACTTTGTAAAATGTTAGAGCTAGGGACGAGTCCAGGGGGTATACACCAGCTGACAGTTACCTTGTGAGCAGATTTGGAACTCAAGGATGTCATAGCCCACATTTTAAGGATGAGTGACACTGGGCGAATATGACTTTAGTTAATGGACCGGCCAGAAGAGAAATCTGGGCCCCTGTTACGTGGCAGAGTGGCTGCCTCCCCCAGTTCACCTACCACCCTAGGCGTAGCTGACCTACTTCCTACAAAATCACCACTGGAGTTTATGTATGTATGTATGTATGTATGTATCTACATGAGGACTTTCTATATGCAACAGGTAACTATGACCGGAAGAGCAAAGACTCAGGCTCTGCTGGTGCTGCACCACTGATTGTCTCTCTCACTTCGATGTACATAAAAATTAGTATAGGTTAAAGAAACTTATCTGTGCCTGAACAGTGAAAAAAAACCCATACTTTCTAAATCCCCTTTGTGGGCCTTGCTTTGATCTAAATCAAAAGAAAGTCCTGTGTCCCGTAGTATTCTTACTATAGAATCAATATACTATTAAAGCATCATTTGCTGGTACTCCACTGTGTAAAATATAATTTGCAGTCCATAAAAAAAAGTCAATACATTTCAATTTATTCCTGTAGAGCTGTGACCACATCTGCTGTAAAAAGAATATGGATGCTTGCTGTAACCTGCCTGATTGAGTTGTTGGTCACATCTGGGTCTTTTGCAGAAACAAGCTGTATTGTGGTTCCAATATCAACATTTTCCGAAACTTCTACATAATAAAAACTTGACTCAAACACAGGAGGCTCATCCACATCTTCCACTGTGATATGCACAAAAGTAGTATCACGAAATGGACCAAGGTTTAGAAACCGTACTTCCAAATGTGTGTTAGCACCCTCAATTTTTAGGGTGTAGGTTTTCTTTTTTTCAAAATTCAGAGTCTGGAAAGAGAATGAATAATGGTTTTAATTTCTGTTAACAAAATCACCTTAAATCCTATTTTAAATGTAAATATTTATGATTATAATATATAAATATATATGCATTTAAGTGTTTTTATGAATCATTTTTTGAAAAGTACCGTAAATGTAAAATAAATTATCTTAATGTCACACATTACTATTCAAAGCTATTACTTTGTAAAACATCTATCATCGTTCATGGAAGTTGGTTACTAGTTTCTACAGTGCTAAGGCGAAAATAACAAACACATATGTAATAATAATAATAGCATATTCAGAACCTTCTTTATTGATGATTTACTCCACTTTGACTATATTTTCTCATGTTATTGATTTATTTTCTGCAAAATATGTAACGATATTTAATGCAGCTTGGATGCTCGACTATTGTACGTCTAGAGCAGGGGTAGGCAATCTTCGGCTCTCCAGATGTTGTGAACTACATTTCCCTTGATGTTTTGCCAGCATTATGACTGTAAGAGCATTATGGGAGATGAAGTCCACAACATCAGGAGAGCCGAAGATTGCCTACCCCTGGTCTAGAGTAATACAAATTATACCAACGCCCACTAATAAAAATAAGTGAAAACAACCCAATATGGAAATGCATATGCTAATCCAATAAATGTATTCTTATGACAACACAATCAAACCAAATAAAGCAGAAAAAAGGTTTTCACATAACATCCAGTTGCAACTAATTATCAGGAGCCTTGTTGCTTTATTGAAAGATGATCAGATTTTGAAAGTGAAATTGGAGCCATAAAAAATTGCTTACATGATTAAATTAAACACTTTAGGTAGAAGAAAATATTTATTGCAAATAAACAGAAATAAACCAGTTTTTCCGCGATAAAGTGTATATATAATTTCAACATGTCATTTTTATTACTCTGAAATATAATGAAATAAATGAATTTGGCTGGTGGGGATTTTTGTAATTAAATTATAATTTTTTTTTTACATTAGGTACAATATACTCTTAAATATGCTTTCCTTCTACAAACTTCAAACTTCTACAAACTACAAAGAGAAGTTCAGGGAATATTTCTGGGGGCAACTAGTAATAAATAACATATGTCACAATCATTGTCCCTTAAAAAAAAAAACAAGCATATGTGATCAGTCTACCTTAGGCACTTTTCCAACACTAAGTCTCTAGCTTGAAAGAAGAAAAAGAAAAATGGATGCCATTGATTTTATATCTCCTTTCCTGGCCTGCAATAGCGGTGACTCAAAGAATCGGTATGATATAATTCTTAGCACGTTCTGCAAATTACTGGCCATTTCAGATGAACTAGTGGGGGGGTTAATGTGTAGCTACTTTATTGAACCGCTTGGACTGATTATGATCAAGGTAAGAAGCTGCCAGTCTGTCATTGGTTATAGCCTACGGATCAAAGAACAAAGGAAACTATATCCGAAATGTTCACGTAGCGTGTGGCTGGGCGTATGTAACTGGTGGAACCATAGAATGAAACAGATCTATTAGATTTCATTTGTTGGACCTTTTGACAAGGTATTGGAGTAAGCTTATGGTATTTGGTTGTCCAAGAAAGCAGGGCCGGCCCGACAATGGAGCCGAGTGGGGCAACCGCTCCAGGCGGCACTTTTGAAGGGGCGGCACTTTGCCGCCCCAAGCCCTTTCTTTTTTTTTTAAGCGAAAGAGAGAGAAAGGGGCGCCGAGTGGTTTTCGCTTACCAAGCTGTCAGTACCCGCTCGGCGCCCCTCTCTCTCTCTCCTCTGCAGCGAGTCTCCCTGTTCGGTCTCGGTGCCGGCTTGTAATGCTGAGTGCTGGAAGATTTCCGACGCTCAGCATTACAAGCCGGCACGGAGACCGAACAGGGAGACTCGCTGCAGGACTGCTGAAAGGTAAGTACAAGGGGGGGGGGTGGCGGCATTTTAAAATTCGCCCCAGGCGGCATTTTGCCTTGGGCCGGCCCTGCAAGAAAGTATAACTCTAATTATTGACTACTGATTATAGTTTTATATATTCAGGTTTTTTTTTTTAAAAAAAAACATTTAATGTAATGGTTTTACTCCATGTGACATTTTTCCCTTTTTTGTCCCCTATTGTAACGCTACAGCAAAACTTAAAACACTTTTGTTCTTTTACTGATACAGTCCAGTGAATTACATTCTTGGGAGTTATTGTCTTAAATCACATTATATCATAGATATACTCTTGCCTTGTACTCACACAACTAGCTTCCCATCTGCCACATCTCTGATGGCTTCTTCTAAACTTAATTAGCATTTATGGATCTCTACGCTCCAATTAAAGAATGCATGGATTTTATTGGTTTTTAAATAATTTAAGTTATATTTTATTGCTGTTTATGGTACACTTGAGGGATAAATGCACACGGTGAAAAAGCAAATATTGATATAACATTTCCACTGTAGGCAATAAATCCTCTAGAAAAACAATAGTCAAAAAAACATATCACAGGAAGGGATGAGTTTATGTATTGTTACATTATAAGCCTGGTTCTGATTGATGTTTGATAATATTCAACAATATTGCAATTATTGCTAAAGGTGGAAGAGTCGTACAGCTACCAAATGGCACTATTGTAGAAGCTAAAATTAGTTTTTTGGGCATAGTTCCCAAAAACTATTGTGCCTATCAAAGTTGGACACTGTAACACTGCATAAACTTATATTATTATATATTTTATTTATCCAACAATAGAGGATTTAAATGATTTTTGTCAAATTCTTAGCTCTTCAAATTTTTTGTATCATGATATGTCAGCTAAAAACAATTTAAAGCACACTTTTAAGAGGAGTGCCCACAAAAATGTGGTATTATTAGTATCACATGAAAATGAGTTTTAAAGAATATTGTTCGGTTTTGTTTTTTTAAAGTGGTTCTATTTTTAACATAATATATTGGTTTCAGACAACTATCTATTAGTCATTTGTATGTGTCTATGTCTGTTATCGTAACAGGATCTAGTAGACAAAGACCTCTGATCATGCTGCCTTGTAGTAAACAATAGAATGACTCAGTTTTAATGACCATGTAGAGCAATCTTACTAATGGAAGTCTATGGAGAAAATAATTTCATTAGACAAACAGAACTGCATTGGCACTAACACAAAGAATCAATTCAGTGTGGTGTTTGAAAAATCAAAAAAACTATCGAAGGACTGAAAACAATGTGTAGGTCTTCAGATAAAGGAAAATGATTGATACAAAATGAAACTAATCAATGCTTCATTCAAGGCTAAATCACATTACTATATATAACATATAAATACTTATTTTCCCATGTGTCTGTGAAGCACATGCTTCCACATGGAAATCTATAGGGATTTGTGGACCTTAGCTGCAACTAGTAGGTCCACCTCTAACAAGTGATAAAGCAATTTGAAGGAGTAACTGATTTAATTATTGATAAACTAAGGAAAATGTGACATACATTAAATGTAAGTCTGTTTCAAAAATGCATTAAAGTGTTGTAACATTTTGATGAGTCTCTAAGATATTTTCATAGCTCTCCATCCTTTTACAGAGACCCAAGAGAGCGATGAGGCCCTAGGCAACTGTGTGTTCTTTGTGACTGAAGGGGGAAGACACACTTTCTGAAAGCCGAAAAAGAAAGGCATTGGTTTATCTTTAACGGTATTAAATAATTCACCTTAAAATAAACAAATGTGACAGAAAAGCTTTTTTCCTTTACCCCCAGTTAGTATTTTAGTCTCGTTTCTATTAAATTTATAATCACCATATGGAGTTTGTTGTCAATCACCTAAAAATGTGCTAAAATGTAAAAGCATGCTGTCGCTCCTTAATTCCCAGTAGTTTAGAGTTCCCATCTGCCCTACTTTTATTGGGAGGATTGCAGTCTTTATGAAACTACCTCTGTGCCCTAAGAAATTCTCATTGGCAGCTCCTCTATGTTCAGGTTTTAAGCAGGGAACATAGGAAGATTGCTTACAGGCAAGGTATATTGATAAAAGAACATCAAAAGATGAGTACAGTTTAGGCACCTAGTTGAAAGATGTATAAATTATAATACTTACATATTTTTAACCCCTTAATGACAAAGCCCATCCACGTACAGGTTCAAAATGCATTGTTTTCAATGGGTTTAGGGACTGCCCATTGTCCTTAAGGGGTTAAAAACAAACTGGAAAAAATGCGGAATCATGCACTCCTACTTCAGAATGGCTAAAGCAAGACTTTTCCCCAATAAACCATCCGCGTCTGAGCAAACAAATACAAAGTACCTATATTTTTTTCATTTTATATTCTGACCTTCTGTGCAGTCCAATTAACGTTTGTAATTTCAAACATAGAAACATCTCTCTCCCTATGCAGTGTGTATATATATATACACACACACATATATTCCTTAACACCACTAATCACCGCTTTTATCTCTGTCCTTCAGATAATTCTTTTCTCCCCATAACATTGGTCATACAATTGATTCAGATTTTTTTTTTTTACCTTTTTAACTGTGATAACTCCAACTTGATAGGCAGGATCTGTGCTAACATCAAAGAAGTCCATCCCATCTCCATCAATAATACTGTATTTCATTTCTGCATTGACGCCTTCATCCAGATCCATTGCCAATACTCTCCCCACTGTAGAATTTATGGGTGCCGATTCCAAAACATTCATTTGGTAGTGCTCTTCAAAAAAAAAAGAGAATTATATATTAAAATAATTTGCATGTCAGGACCTGAGACTATTGTGACTTGAAACGCTATCTCTACATTTTGTTCTTTACCAGCATCACACTTTGATCACATGATAATTAGTCTTAATTCTTTACATCTGTGCCTAGTCATGTACCTGAGACCATCTTATGAATATACTTCCTACAAAGTACTCCATACCAGATTATTGTGGCTGCTTTCTACAAATAATCCTGCTGCTACTTCTGCCTTTTTTTTTTTACCTAGTCTTGTTGTTTAGTGGTTTCGATTTAATGAGAAATCATGCAGTCAGAGGAGTTAAGGCTTCCTTCAAACAGGCAACATTAAGATAACATGCAGGTAGATTAAGTTTGCAAACTTAGAAAAAGTGATGACACGTCCAATGCAAATTTATTATATATATAAACTTATGTTAAAAACCCCAAAACAATAAATACTGCAATTGATCTTAATATAGTTCTTATTAGACTTCTGCATTCGGGTGCGTCATTCATATGACTGTCCGAAAACGTGGAGGGACAACCAATGAAACAAAAGAAAATGAAGAAAAGAGTTCGGAACTTTTGTTTGCATTTCGTTGTTTTTTCCCTTTTACTCTTACTCATGCTCTCTCACACTCGCTCAATGTCTAGCTACCATCTCTGCCGATTGCGTCCGTGTCCCTGTCTCCATTTCCGCAGCTCCACTTCTTCTCTTGCTTCTTCTTGTTCACCTTTCTTCGTCCACACCTCTGTTTCTCCGCAAATCTGTCTACATTATTCTGGCCTCTTGGAGTACTCCTGCAAAAGAGCGAGCCACAGCAGACCTCATGGGTCCTCTCTTCCTCCAAATGGGGAAGAGGGTGAGGGCGGACCCTCTGCCCTTTTGCAGAAGTAATCCAAGAGGCCCGTTAATGGAGCTGATACCGGGGAGAAGTGTACGAAGAAAGAAGACAGAAGAGCAACAAGAGAAAAAGAGACAAGGACATGAGAACGGTTGTCAGGAAGGTAGGGAGACATTGAGAGTGAGCATAAGAGAGAGTGAATGAGAGTGTGAGAGAGCCTGAGAGAGTAAGAGTGAGGTGGAGTGACAACAAATTTTATTTAAAAAGCCCTTTAAATCTTGTCTGAACTGAAAAGACAGGTAACTAAACTGGTGGTCCAAAACAAATGGACCAAAAAGGAAACAATATATTAATCCGAAATTGGTCCATTTGCACAAATATAGCTATGCACACTGCACATACTATAATCCTAAAAAGTCTTGTATGTTGAGTGAAAGTAAGCTTCAGAACTACTTATGAGTGATGCTACTACATAAGTAGATTAAAAGCTGCTTTGGGCTCCCATTGAACTAAGGTGCAACCTGGAGGGATGTTGGACGGGTAAGGGAAAGACTACGCTTAAATTTGTATCACTAATGTATCTTGTTCATTAACAAACTTGTGATCCTAATTATTATTATATTATTATTATTATTGCATCAATCATACATAAGAAGGGACTCCCATTTTTTTTTTTTGCTTGGGGTCCCTAAAAGCATAGAGCACCCTTGGAGCTACCAAGAGACTGCCTGCATAAAACCCTACTACATGCTTAAATATATACTGGTAACAAATGGGTTATATTTATGAGCTACATACATTAGCATCCATCTCTTTACCACATGGCTACTTGCTTATAAATTTAATGTATACATGCTATAATTACGTTGAAAATTAAATTCTTAAGCAACAAAAGTTGTAAAGGCAAATATTGATTGCTAATTATCAAAAAGGTGTAAAAATATACCTTTTCAATTAAAGGCTAATCAAACTTTGCCTGGGTTACTTGCGACCCAGTAATATAAACATAGAAACATAAAATTTGACAGCAGAGGCCATCTAGTCTGACATAGAGACGCAGATATTAACCGGTTCTTAGTCTTGTCTTAGATTCAGGATAGCTTTATGCCTATCCTATTCGTGTTTAAATCCCCTCACTGTATTACCCTTTACCATTTCTGATGGGGGGCTGCTCCATTTACCTACCACTCTCTCAGTAAAGTAAAGAAGAGGAGGGAAAGAAAGAGATTCATTGTGAATATGCATTGCGTTTAGAGTGTTGTGTCGTATGCTTCACAGACTTACTCTGAGGAAATCGAGGTGGGTTGTCATTCACATCGCTGAGTGTGATATTAACAGTGGTTGTTCCGGCCAATCCCCCTAGCTGGCCACCCATATCCTTTGCTTGGATAATCACCTCGTAAGAGTCTCTTGCTTCTCTGTCCATGTTGGTTAAAGCTGTTCTAATTATACCTGCGGGATAGAAATAACATTAGAATATGCTCAAAGAAATACTCTTCTATTGAAGCATACGATAATGAACATTTCAGAATGGACAGTAAGGAAAGAGGAAAACACTCTGATTCTGATATCTATCCATATGGCGCGAAGCGCATCATTTAGAAATAGAGGTAATCGCGCATCTGCCTAAATGACCCGCTAATGTAATACCTGTGCTGCATCCAATTAAAAAGTTGAAAAACATATTCAAGCATGCTGTAATTTAGTTGTAAATGGATTAGGAAAATGACAATATTGCCATTAGACTGAGCTATCCCTTTGCAGTTTCCATAATAAGAGCAAGCCCAAATTGCTGGTGCATTACCAAATAATATCACTAGGTGGCAGAAATGTCCCATGTAAAAGATGACAATTTTTTTCCCTCCATAATTAGAGGCTGAGTGATCTGCCTGCTTTGCACTGCCGCTACAACGATGTGTGTAGTCTACCTGAAAAGATTATTATGTGCCTGACCTCTACAGGATATTTCCCCTAACCTCACAAATTTTAAAAACTAGTTTCTTCGCTGACATCTTGGGCTGTAAAGAAGTTCACATCTCAACATGATATGTTAAGACGAGCAGAACATAATGACTTACTGGCGAAACTCATTTCTCTGTAAACGTTGATTATTACACGTAACCCTTTGGGTTTTTGAGATGCTTATAATACATGTCTTAAAGGCAAAATTTAAAAAAATTATTCTGTTAAGTTGCATTCAGTTCTTTGAAGGCCAGAAGGGAGCTTGGCATAGTCCCATTGCTCGGGCGGCTGGGGTATGGTATAGCGAATGCATAGGATGCTATTTACACTTTTAACAAATTATTATCCTGCAGTAAGAACAAAACACACAAAGAGAACATATTTTAGAACTCCATTCTAGTAAATAGGAGCTGAGCTACTACTGAAGTCAAACCGGAGTAGCAGTAGTCAATCACACATATGCTATCTGAACACTAATGTTTTGCTAGAATACATTAAATTGGCTGCTGCTTCAATCACTTCAAAGGGAGAGCTACTTAGCATGTGCATAAATGATTCTCATTGCCTGCATATGCCTACATAAGGGAGCAAGACATTACATAAAATCGGGACTGTCCTGAGAATACTGGGACACTTGAGAGGTATGTTACTTTACTTAAGCAAATGAACATGTACAAAATAAAGTGAAATGAGGATGTTTAAAAATTAGTTTGGCTTTTCTACAAGAAGTCAGATGTTGCACATGTTGCACCACATTTTCTGTGCCTGTTTCCTCACAGCTGATAAGCAGGATACATGCGCTGATGCTGTCAGTGTGTGCTGCAGCCAATCAGCTGCGAGGTGAAGTGCGTGACAAGTAAGAAATGTTTGTTATTGCAAGACATTGGCAGAAGGGAGAATGTTGGTCCTAAAAACAAACTCAAGTTTAAGTAGGGACGCAACTACAGAAATAAACATAATTACAAGCCCCTAAAAAGGGACAGAATAGAAGCCACAATTTTAGCAACCGAGTCCTGTATGTTTATATATATATATATATATATATATATATACACTAGGGCTGCAACAACTAATCAATAAATGAAAATCATTGGCAACGAATTTCTTTATCGATTAGTTGAATCGATTTTATCAATTGTAAGATGTGGGTTTTTTCAGAGCAAATGCTGAAATAGAGGTTGGATAATAACACTAAGATGCAGATCCCCGCATCGCAGCAGGGAACCCAGATCCTCCTCTCTGGCAGCAAGGGGGGGGGCGTCTGTGCGATGCGCACAGACAACCTCTGCTACTGTCCTCCACTTCCACCGGGGCTTCTATGATGGAGCACCAGCGTTACCTTCCTACAGAAGTATTGGCCAGCAGCGGCGGAGGTTGTCTGCGCGCATTGCGCAATGTCCGCTGGCTGCCAGAGAGGAGGATATGCCGCAGCACTGCAGGGGATCATTCTCTCTGGTAGCCGATGCGCGCAGACATCCTCCACTACTGCCGCCACTTCCACTGGGGCTTCTATGATAGAGCACCAGTGTCACATGACCTTCCGGTGCTCAGTCATAGAAGCTCCAGCGAAAGTGCCGGCCAGAAGCAGATATCGTGCAGTCACTCACCGACTGCACCTACTAGACACCAAGGAGCATGGGGGTAAATCTGGGGGCATATCAAGGGCACAGTGTTATATAGGGGTTATAAAGCATATTTGGGGGGCACCGTGGCATATAGGGGGTATAAGGCATATTTGGGGGGCCAGAGGGGCATGTCTGGGGGTATAAAGCATATCTGGAGGGGCATATCAAGGGCACAGTGGTATAAAGGGGGTTATAAGGCATATTTGGGGGGCACAGTGGCATATCAGGGGGGTTATAAGGCATATCAGGGGGTTATAAGGCAGATCAGTGGGGCACAGTGGCATATCTGGGGGTATAAGGCATATCTGGGGTCACAGTGGCATATCTTTGGTATAAGGCATATCAGAGGGCACTATGGCATATTGGGGTATAAGGCATATCTGTGGAGGCAGAGTGGCATATCAGGGAGTAAAAGGCATATCAGGGGGTATAAGGCATATCTGGGGAGGACGGAGTGGCATATCTGGGGGTATAAGGCATGTTTACTTGCTGCGTAATATATCCTACCCACTGACAGGTGCCAAGATTATCAGTGTTATTCACTTCACCTGTCAGTGGTAATAACATTATGGCTGATTGGAATATATATATATATATATATATATATATATATATATATATATATATAATATGGAAATGTATTCAGATTGAACTGATGTGGTTGTGTGATATTTCTGTGACAACAAGTCCTTACTTTGGCTTAATATGGCCTGCTTGAAATGAAGCTCTGTTGCTATGGTACCAGAGAGAACCAAGATTTTTGTTATGCTCTGTATATTTGCAATAGCGAGAAATCCTCAGCCAGAATTAAAAACATAATGATACAGGAGAGTTACAGTTCTCGGCTGTTATTGTAACGGTTCCAATATTCAAATTAACCAAGATCAAAAAAAGTTTTAATGAGTGAAATATGAAAAAGTATTTCTAACAAAACAGTAAGATCACACTTTGGTACGACTTATTAATTCTAAACTGAAAAATAACTGTAAGGTGCAGTTATATGTTTAGATCGCAGAGGGTGCTATGCCAAAACGCAATTCCAAAGCGCTGATGCAGCCAAAACATGATGTAATAGTGCACCTGAGGCTTCTCACTACAGAGATGTGTGAGCCAGTAGAACTATAGTAAATACAGCACTTCAAACACATTAATAGGGGTTTGCAATTAACTGCCTGATATGATTTGCATTTCATTGAAGGATATATGCATGTGATAGCTCACAAGCCTGGACTGGCCATCTGGCACACAAGGCAAATGCCCAGTCCACTGGTGCTGCACAGTTTGTTCGCCGGCTGGATATGTGTGACTGTACGATACGTGAGCATAAAAATGCAATGTGTGGCCACACATATGCAGACAACGGCTGTACTTTCATCATATGGCCACCGCCAACCTTAAAGTGGAAGGGGTGCTTAATTATCCCTGGTATGGCACTGACTGCCAGCAATTCAGTTGGTACAAAATACATGAAAACAAAGGCGTTTTCTGAATGTCATCTATAGTATTGCACTATAGCTACATAACCACATCTGAAGACCGAAAGAACTGAAGTATGGCAGATAGAGCATAAATATGTTGCATTAATATACTCTAAGTATGACATAAAGGGATACTAGATGGTTTTAACTACACAATGAGGCTGGAATGGCAGAGGAAAGAGAGTTACGTCTCGGTTTCTAAAAATGCTTAAAAAATACTCAAAATCAATTTGCAGAGAAAATAATCCTGGCATCATGGTTGATACTTAATGAGGCTGTTTTTTTTAAATGCTATGAGAAAATCAATATAATAATATTGGTGCTTTGATTGATATCTTTCATTGGACCAGCAACTGAGCTTTGACAGGACCGGTCTTAGGACCAGAAGACCTGACTAGGCAAGTGTAGAGTCCAGTGTAGCCCAGTGAGTACTGTGAACCATGTTAGTAATTTCAATATACTTTATTTAAAATGGGGGCCGACAAAAAAGTGCTCTTGCTTAGGATGCCAAGCTTTTATGTGCTGGTCAAAGAAATGGAAGCTACTAAAGTGTGTTACTACGTCTCACAGTTTATATTGTTCTTACTAATGTTTGTACATAATCTTTCCATTTAGCCTAAACAGTGTGGTTAGGGGGATTGTACCCAAATCTGTTTGATTATCACAATAGCAGAACTTTGATGTTACTCTGATAGGTCCTGGAAAGACAAAATTCCATGCAGCCATATTGGTGCAGAAAATTGCAGTCTCTCAATAGCCATAGCTGTTTGTATGTCGCAAATGGCCCTTACTACAACATTACTCTAACATGACCCCGCTTACTATCTGACACATTGTATCCATTCTGCACAGTGCAGAAGAACATGAAACGCAACAATGATCCCATTAAGAGAATAATAGATCATGTACTGTAAAAGAAAGACATATACCGTTTGTATTTATATGTTGATTGTAACAGGGATAGTGTGACTTATAAAACTGAATTGACAATGATGACCAGGACAATACATTGCAAAGCCGGGATTCTGATAGCAAAGTAAAAGGGAAGAGAAAGGGGGCAAAGACAATAAAAAAGGGTCACAAAGCACAAATGAAATGTGAGAAATTATGTATACCATACCAATGAAAAATGTATACCAATGACACTGATAACTTGATTTTATAGACAGAATACAAAAACAAAAACATTAAGCATCTTGCATCATGGTCAAAATAACAATTTTCCTAATTCTCATAATGAAACACAGATGTACAGAAGACAGAAGGTCAGGAAGGACTGCCAATTTTAGCGTGTAAATCACCAATAGTACAATTTCAATTCATTTTTTGCAAATACCTTGTAACAAGAAAATGAAAAAAGAGTATTTATTGTTAATAATGATGTTGATGAAGGTGATTCGATAGAAATGTGCTGTGATGTCAGATTGAAATGAGCTTTCACTTAATTAATTTAATAGTTTTAATGTATATTTTTGAGGTGAATTATATCCAGGTTCAATTATTTCTATGTACAGCACATATACGCAAAGAAAATGGATGAAGTGAATGAAAAAGAAGAACATTTCTGGATTTATGCATTTATTGGGCATTTGGCTTGTTCAAAATGCACATATTGCACTCCTTAAAAACGACATAAGACAATTTTTGCATGAGACGTCAACTTCATTGTGTTGTGAAATTGTTAAACAAAGCATGTTGTTAAGCTTTTAATTACTTTATCAGTTTATTTTAATATTTCTGCTGTGTGTGTGGCAGAACTAGTTAAAATGAAAATGTAATTATGTATTTATGTGCAATTATGTTCTTCTCATGTTCTTCTGTGACTTAATTGTACACAAGCCAACTTTTGGGTTCTGTTAACTAGGATGCCAAATAACTTTGATTAACCATTTGAAGTACAGCTGATTTGGGCATGGTCCGCAATACTGGCACCATGACTGGGACAGCCTGGTTTGTAAGTTTGTAAGAACCGTGTTAATAGCCAAACTAGGTCTCAAATAAAATGTATATTCATATACGTTAACTGTGTTATTAACTAAACCCAAAAATCACTTGGAAATGACATCCCACTGACACAAAATTAACAACTTCAGTAAATACCTGTTTTAGAGTCCACAGAAAAATATGGCTGTCCTTGCAAAATACTATACACAACCCTCGCACTGCTTCCATAAGTAGGATCATCTGCATCTGTTGCTGACACCTGGATAATAGAGGTACCTGATGGAAATAGAAAACATTGACCTTTGTAAATTAAGAGCCGAGAATCTAATTTCGCTTCTTCCATAAAAAAAAAACTTGCAAACTTTGCATAATGACAGCAACATTAACGGTTTTACCACCTGTCAGTAGAAGATTAATTGCCACCCGCGCCTTCCACTCGGCTAATACGTCCTAACAATCTAATGAAGAAACCATTTTTTTGAGATAAGCTCCACATGGCTATTACTGCTTCTCTGTCCTGTTACATATTGGATTTACCATTCATAGCTGATGTGATGGCTGTTTTAGCCACCTGTTCACTCTGCTGAGAATGACTTAAATTTGACGCCATCATTTGGCAGAACTCTCGTCGTATGATGGTGCTATCAATACACATCTTCTTCTACCGCTGCCTAAATGATGCTCTGCTCTACTGTATAGCATATTTGCCACAATATCGCAGTTTTATGATCACAACCTGGAAGTGTAGTCAGAGGCGTTACTGGACAATGTGAAGCTGTACTGCATGAATGCTTTGGGTATTTTCCCTGAAAATAAAATATATATTGAGCTTTTAACCACAACATTATTTAGTGGGCTGCTTAACCCCTAGTACACCAGATGAGGAGAGCAACAATATTTCGAAACAATGTCCCGCTTAACCCACTTGTATAGGAATGGCAAAATTTTAAGTATTTTTGAATGGATCTTTACGATTTATCTGATGTTTAACCAAAAGGAATGATGCAAACAGGATGATGTAAATGATGATGCAAACAGGATGATGTAAACTAGCTATGGTGTCCCCTAGAAGACAGGGTGATCTCAGAAATAGGTCATTTAATATCTACAAACACTTAGCAGAGGTCTTGCTGTATTAATAAACAGGATTAACATCAACTGGAGTATGCATCAGATTATCAAGGTACTTTTTTTTAGTAGTTGAGAGTTTAAATATAAGTGAACAATATGTATTTAAGATGTCCATCGCATTTGTACAGAGAGTAATAGGAGAATTGCAAGAAGCCAAGGTGTAGTACCAATGTTTGTAAAAGCAAAGTAAATGTTCCAGTTCTATCTCTGTAAAAATGAAAGTGGGTCAAATAGAAAAATGTATTATTATTGATCATTAAGATTATACTTAGATAGGTCTTGCGTTTAAAAAGTTATCTTACCAACTGGTGACATCTCTGGCACTGAAGCTGTATAAGGTCCATCAAGAAACCTGGGTTCATTATCATTTATATCTTGGATTTTGATGATGAACTCAGATTCTGGTTCCATAGGCCTGCTAGTTCTTCTGTCCAGAGCCTGTGCTCTTAGGGTATATTGAGACCTTTCTTCTCGATCGAGCCTTTGAATTGCATGGATGTCTCCTGTAGTGTCATCAATTGTAAACATGGTTCCCGCTCCATCACCAGAAAGAATGTATTTGATGGATCCATCTCCTTTGTCCATATCTGAGTGAAGCTTTAATATAAAGCAGTAAAAACGAGAAGCATCTTTACTTATAGAGATCAAAGTTATAACATTTCTCTATAACCTTTAAGTTATAAAATAAAAATAGATCCATTTAATTTTTACCATCATTCTAAAGTCTTATTGCTACTTTTTTTCTCCTTGTCATTGTATTTCATCTTCATCTTCAATGTTCTTTTATATTAATAACATGTATTAATTAAAGGCGCTGTTCCAGTTACACTGCTGAAACCATTCCTAGCACTTTTTAATGGCCATTACCTTAATCATGTAAAATATTGCTTCATTTGGGATATACATGTATTGTTATTGTAAAATGCAATAAAAAGAGAGTAAAACAAAGAAATGCTTAACTGTCAAGTGGCACAAGGTTGTCACTGATAGGTTGTTGACACAGTAACTAAAACACCTCCGATGTTTTGAAGGTATTAAAGCTGTAGAGGACAAAATAACATTGCACATCTGGCAATATTTTTTTGCTCCACATGCTGGACTAAGTTTAACAGCACATTTAAGCTAAAAGAAAAGGTAATGTAATTAATATCATGAGACGTTTGTGTAATTGTGGAGGTCAGAAACACACAAGCATATAGACTTTCATTTCATATGTGGAGTGTTCATATGCATACGTGGATCTACCAACATGAAAATCTTTCACTGTGTCGTTTGTAAACACCGTGTGCGATAACGCTCAATAGACCCTCATTAACCACTAATAAACAATACACAGCATCTAGGTAGCGTGACGCACAAGACAGTTTATAGAACATGCATTACCTATGGGAAGTAGACTATGTGATGCTCCCTACCAGCAAGAAATAATAATCTTGCAGTTTTGCGATCTCCCCCATTGTGTGAAATAAAAATAAATAAAACAACTTTTAGCTATAATATAATAATATATGAGTGATAAATGACTTGTTTTCTACTTATTCTTGTAAAAAAAGAATAGAATAGGAAGGTGATTCAGTGATAGGGGATCCAAAAAGTCCAGCATAGCATTAGTTAAAAAACATAACATTGTTATGTCTAATTTAAAATGTTCTGCTAAAAAATACTTAGCCGATATACTTTTTTTTAAATGTCAGAGATCAGCAAAAACTGGACAGATTTGCAGTAAATGCCTTTTCTACCCAGAAATACGTTTTTTTTTAGTATGTGCACTACTGGTCAAGTATAATCAAAAGTAATTTAATATTTAGTTTAGTATTAGGGTGTAATTATAGAAACTAAAGTGCCAAAAAGACAGGGCAAACAAAACAATAATAAATACAAAAAATAAATTAAACATAAGTGATGGTTCACAATAAAATCTGAAACTTGGAAGCTTTGTTCCATGAATCTGGAAGCTTCGTAACATGTCTCAAAGCAGGTTATGCAGCAGATTTAATGCCGTGAACAATTTTAGCCAAAGTTACTCCACGCACTAGCAAGTGCTCACTAAACATGCATAATATGCCCTGCTGCACATCCTGCTTTCATATTGAATCCAAAATGAACGCAAAAATGAACCCGACTATTGTGCTCTTCCAAACACTGGGATGTACCAGCAGGTGCAATAATACCGGCCACATTGGTAACTAAAGCCTATGGTAATGTTTTCACCATTCATTCCACATTCTTTTTCAGGGAAGTAGCTTGGAATTAAATAGTGAACAATGCATTCTTCTCAAGAGCGAATGTTACAATCAGTCTAACAAGCAAGATTCAGATAGAAGCTTACAAAGAGAATTAACATCCTCTGGGTCATTTCAGTTGAGGCTTTTACCATGAAGTGTATTTCCTGTATGAGTTTTATATTTTATAAAGAATGAATTATGCCATGTTGCTTGTTAACCTACATTAAATAAAAAATAAACAATTCTAGTGATTCTACTCACTACTGCAGGTACCGGTGCTTTGACACTTTCGTATAGGCATCACATGGGGTATACCTGTTATTAGGCCCTGAGTACCTATGGCATGTCCTCTACCTGTACAAGAGATGAGGACAAGGATCTGATTGCGCCATATAATCTCTAATTACTGGCACCATTACATCGCACTAATGATTGGCCTGTAGTGCCACTGGCTACTGCTGTCCCTTATATTTGTGGTCGCTGTTGATCTCAGTGAAGCAGAAAGCTAAGTTGTCATATGACTTCACTTCATTAAGACATGGAAAGACCATACGTGTGACAGACAGTGGGAATTCCACTTGCCTATTCCTAAAGGCTTCGGAGTCCTGTAAATTCTTTCAGCTTCAGGCCCCCACAAACCATAAGGGCAGATCTGGTGGTCCAGTTGTAAAATATTGAAAAGAACACGTCCTCCGCCTAGCATCTGAAATATAGCAGACCCTTTAGACAAATATATAAAGCTATAATCAAGGGCAAACCTTGTTAAATGTAGAACATACTAGACATACTCTTGAGGCACTGAACAGATCCTCATAGTCTACAAGTAATATCCTATTTAATCCACATTAAGGGCATTTAATGTTCAGTCATGGCCAAAGCTTCATCTGTAGTTAACACTACCTACCTTCCATGGTACAACTATATTTTGAAATACTCAGGTTTATTCACTAAATAAGCTGGAGTGCATTTCACTGCATAAACTTTACGCTCAGACTTTCTTGCGGTAAATGATGTTTTGACATTCATAATGCATATTTATTGCGACAAAAATGTTCACAGCGCCGCCTACATCTCTCCATTTTGGGAATCAACCCTAAAATAAATAGACCAATCATTAAGTGGTTTATATGACTTGGATATTAGCGAGATTAAGTTTATTTTCTTTCAAAAAGGATGTGTGATTAGTACAAAGCTTTCTTTATTTCAATGAGCAGAAAGACAAATACAATAATCTGTTGTATCTCAAGGTGACACCACTTTTAAATACTATTTAGACACGGCGAATTAGATGTGCATGGTGTCACTGCCAGATTTGTTGAATAGAAGCTCTCATGCTAACCATGTTTCCTGGTTCCACATATTCCACTCTGTTCACGTTTAGGTTATTTTGGGTATCTCACCTTGCCAACATAGAGAGGGTCTGTTCCTGTGTACTCTTCCAGAACAAAGAATTGGTTCCATACCCAGCTTCTCTTGACTCTGTGATGTAGCAACTGTTTACTCTCTGAGTTGCCATCCAACATTCTGATGAGTGGATTTGAAAATCCAAAAGCTGAATTTGTCAAGTCCAACAGCAACATCCAGTATACACACAAACACAGGACATTTTCTCCATTTCTCATTCTGTTGAAGTTTCTTGTCAATTTGTGTGTCTTTTTTTTTTAAAGTGCTTTATTGCTGAGTGTTAAAATAAATAGGACGACTTGGATAAGGTATTTGATCTTGGGTGACTTGCTTTGATGGTGGTTGCGAGCAACGATAGATACCTAGGAAGCTGAAAATAAAGCATAAAACAAAAATGCAGTTTTAGTGAAAATAATGATAACATAAGTGAAGTCCGTCAGCTAGAGAGAATAATAATATAATATGAATGGTATATTTAGGAACAAAGAGGACTGTTATCTTCCTACATACAAGAAAGTACCTTTGGATACGGGCACACCAGGGGTTGTAGTTAGTAGGAAGGATTTCTTCACTTTTGCTAACTTTGATTGCAACAGGGTTCCACTGTATTATTGATTCGCCAGAGTTAACAGCATGCTCTCAGAAATACAGTATTTATGATCTTATAAGCCCTTTGAAACTGCTGAATATAAGCATTCACTTCTAGAAAACATAATACTAAGCAAGCAGTTTCCAAGGACAGCTGCTATTTCTAAATATATTTTGTTGCCACACAATACCAAATAACATATTTTTTCCTAAGGTGAATCTGAATCATTGCTGACCTTAATTATTATTTTACGCTTGCTGCTGGATTTAGATGTCACGCTCACTTGCAGTTTTACTTTGGGGCGTATCGCGGCTCCTAATGCGACATATCACGGATTTGAATGGTTAGTTAATCATTATGTTACCCACAAGAAGGTTATGGGGGGAGTTGGTAGTCACACGCTATTGTGTGATATGTTTGCTCGTTTGACGAACAGATTTTCTTTCTTACAGGCTGAAAAGACTGGTTTAGGTGCAGGAATGTCGACCTCCAATGGTGGAAGCTTTCTCATCAGTCAAGGGTCCTTTGTTGTCACAAGTCAGATTAGCTGGTGACCTCACTCTGTGCCATAGAATGTGGCAGCTTTTCCATTCACTGTTTTGTGGGTCTTAATGAGGTGGTTTTGCACTCAACCTACTCTGTCAAAACACTCTGAATATCTTTGATGCCATTAATGTCTGAGCTGCTCAGTTTAAAGACACCAATGACTCTTTTTTTACTATGCCTTTTCTCTCTTGTGTCCTCCCGTTTTTTAAGGAGCTACTGAACAGATGCTCTTCTTCAAGAAGCTGATAATGTGCCTGCTTTTAACATATGCTATTAAACAATGCTGAATATAACATAAGGTCATCTTATACATATGGATCCATGTGAGTGTTTTAAAAATGTTACCCACCATAACTTATGTAATTGGTATTTCTCGTGCTACCCTCAAGCCTCAAGTATTAAGCCAGTATCACAACCTCATGCTGACGAGTCCCATTAAGGATGAAACAGCTGTCCATGAGTGGTGATCTGGCTACTGCACCTCTTACCCGAGTTTTGTCTAAAGGCTGTCTTGTACAGCGGGCAATTACTTTCAAGGGATCCATGTATAAAGCGGATATAGAGGCAAAAGGAGATCATTGTTGACCTTATTTGCATGCACCTACCCAGAATCCCTTGTGGTTGTGGCAGCACCATGAGATTTCTGAGGGAAAAACAAGCCTTCTGGCGTGTCTGGTGTCTGTAGACGAGTGTTTTAATAATTCTTTTACTACCATCAAAATACAACAATCCATAAAATAAATAAATTCTGTAGCGAGTATAATCACCAACTTAATCACGTGTAGTTATACAGGTGACCAATCTACATTGAAGCTCCTCCATGAGACTGTTATATTATATTATTTATGAGATATACATTCTACATAATTCATTTCTGCTCTCAACCATGAACATCTAAAATTATAAGTTAGCCCTTAGTGCCACTCAGGCCAGTATTACTTGACGCTAACTGAATGCTCAATTTTGAACATTCCCCCCCAAGAAAGAATACACAGGAAACATACAAAGGCCACAAATTGTTTAACTGAAATAAAGGGACCAGTAAAGCAAAGCTGACAGTCCTAGGTATTGGAAATGATTTGTGTTTTAGCTAAGAATGACAAATGCTATTTCTTTGCATTTCCCATTTTTATAGAGCACCCTTCTTAAAGAGGATTTTCATTCTCAGAAAACTTAAGTGAATCCATTCCTATCTCCCAGACAGACCTGCTACAGCTTAATGTCCCTTTATGCTCAACAATAAATTCACCTCTACTACAGTTTGACACTGCCTATTTCTTCTATATTTCTGGCAATGTAATTGAAGATGCGGCACAAACCAGACCCCTAAAGGGAACTTTATCTCAAACATAGGGTGCTCTTATGCGATAAAGGACCATACATCATTTAAAGTAACATGAGATAGCGTGTATCCTTTATGTTTGCCTTATGACATAAACGGATGAAAGGATTCCAAAATAAAATGCTTCCTCACCTACTTAAGAGGCTCTGCCGGGATAAGGAAAATCAATGTTACAAATATTTAATATAACGTATATTATATGTATACATGGGACTATGACAGCTAGAACTAAGCAGCATGTAACAGGAGAAAACATATGGTATTTTTCTAATAATGACTTACTTTGATTAAGGCTTACCAGTGAGGCTCTGTGTGAGCTACAGATAAAAATATGCATTGCCGTATTTTTATATGGAGCATTTTCAAATATATCTCCTAAATGTTCCTATAAATTCATTCTGCTAAATTCTGCCTCGTCTGGTTTTAGAAACTTTTACTCCTCTCTTTCCCGCATGCCTTAAATAGAACATATTCATAAAAGAAAAACAGAAATAATGAACCAAAAAGAACGCCAGGGAAATTTGCGGTCCACTTGCCATCCACAAATATACGCTTTGCAAATGAAATCAAATGAATTCTGAATTGCAGCTAATCCCTGAATTCACACATTTATGGCAAACGTTGTGATCTTCATGGAATGCCAGAACAGATGAAAGAAGCTAGAAGATTTGTCAACATACATTTCTATTAGAGGAGATCATCGATGTCTAAGGACAAATGTCCTCTTCAGATGACATGAAAATGATTGAAGATGCTGCTTATTATCTACTAACCAAACCACAATGTAAAAGTAAAGGGGAAACTAGACACACTGTTACAGCCTACAAGCTGCTTCATCTGCCATTATCTCAGATTTTACACCCTACAGCCCTGTTTTGTAAATAAACATATGTAATCATGGAAAAGAAAAAATGTCGGTGCGATATGTAATCATGTTTACGGATTAAAATAACCAGTATACATGCATTAGAAATTACTATATCCATAACTGCCAGCATTCTGCCCAGTGCTGTTGAGACAGACTACGTTGTGATGTCATGCCACCTTTGGCAATGCAGTTCCACTTAGACAAAACATGAATTGCGCTCCCCAGCGTGTTAAGTAAATAACTCTTAAGAGATGTGTCATTTTATTCTTTCACCTGAAAGTTTCCTTTCAGGAGAACAACACAAATGTGTGTTTTTCCTGATTCCAACAGCCTGTTTCTATGTGTCAAAAATTATGAAAAAGAAAAAATGGTATGTTTTAACATATGTTTCAAGAAAGGATTTGGACATTGTACAGTAGCACAAATAGTGTTTCTAATGCAGTATTTAGATATAAAGGTGTTAAATTGAGTCAGAATAAGTACAACAGCACCCTCAAACAGCCCTTGATTATTGACGGTGATACATTTAATTATTTTGCTTGTATATGACCATGGAAATACTATTCTTGCCAAAACAGGTTTTTAGCTGAAGAACACTTGAATCCATTGCTTTGCCTATTGACACAAAGCTGACAAACGCAGAGGATGCAGTGATCTGCTGATCATTAATGTTTTGCAACTTTTTTGTCACTTCCACTGTCTGAAATATTTCTTCTGCTCTTGATGTACAAGTTTACCTGCTGATACAAATGCTCTCATATCTCAGTGCGGGGGATTTCCAGCTATTGCTGACAGGTAAAAATATATACTGTAAGCAAAGATTAAATGGTAGCACTAGTTAGTCAAAAAACAATAAAAAAACACGGGCCTAAGGCCCCACTGAAGATAGCCCATGTCTCAATACTTGATTTATACAAACTGTAGTTTGCATGTGACGTGCATGTAAATGTGATGTACGATATGTATACAAGGTATTGCTTTTATCAAAATTAAGCTTTGGTGAACTTTCAAGAACAGGTTGGTATCTAAAAAGCGTCACACCCTTCCCACCACACTGTGGGCTCTCCTCATGGGTGTCCAAAGGAGGGGGGGGGGACAAGAAGAGGAAATCCCAAAGAGCCCCCCTTGAAATTCAATGAGGCCCACTGAAGCAGCAGTAGGGGAGGGAGAAACAGCAGGGTATTTAGAGTAGGTTAACTAAACATAGAGCACAGAGAAAACACCTGGTAGCCTGTGAAGTGCAACAAAAAACGCTATAATTTAATTCTGTACACCCTCCTCTCTTTCTAGCTGGTTTCGTCCCATTCACTGCAGCTGCTCCTTCACAGACACAGAGTCCCTGCCTGAGCACGCTGCAGACACAAGGTAGCTTATTTCAAACATGTATTGC
This sequence comes from Spea bombifrons, assembly GCF_027358695.1. Taxonomy (NCBI): domain Eukaryota; kingdom Metazoa; phylum Chordata; class Amphibia; order Anura; family Pelobatidae; genus Spea; species Spea bombifrons. The sequence continues at coordinate 52,763,592 of NC_071091.1, forward strand.
AGCTAGGGTTAGTTCATACTCCAGCTGTTATTTCTACATTTCTACATTACCCATGACTCTCAGCCAGTCTGGTATAGTAAGCATCATGGAAAAGGGAGTACAAAAAACAGAGTGCCAAATGTTAGGTTTTATATTATCATGGATTGTTACTGGAGCTGCTGTGGAATGCACTCTCATGATTCTCAGCCATCCATTTGGTTGGCTGAACATTATGAGAAATATATTAACAGCACTTTGAGTGCTGAATGCCACTGGCATAGCAGGCCCCTTGACTACGTAATCACTGTAGAAAATACGTTTTGGTGACATTCTTTTGAATGCTCAATGTGCCACCAAGTAGTAATAATATCTGCTATATACATATAGTATGAAATGAGAGCATATAATGTAAGAAGTGCATTTAAACCACTACTAGAACATCTCTAAGACACTGCTCTGTACTGAGCTCAAAGTTCTTCTATGTTTTAGATTTCTCTCCTTCTTCTTTTATCGCCATTCATTATTTTGAGATCAAATGATGAAATTCTAAAGCAGTACTGATCAAACGCAAGAAAGATCAAATGCTGGAGTCAGAAGATGAACTGCAGAAACTGCTATCCTATACAAAACAGTACCAGAGCTGCACTAAAGTAACTTGAATAACATGTTCTTTTTAGTCTTGGCCGCACAAAAAGAGGTATAAAGATACAACAATGTGTTCAGGTATAAAAATGCAAGCAACTTAAATCAAACTAAAGCATCACGAGTACATATTAATGGTTATATTTATAACCCAAAAATACGGACGGGTCGATTAGGTCACCAACCCAGACATCATCGCTAAGCTTCTCTTCATTGGAACATTTATTAGTTTGCAATGAAGCTTTCTACAAATTCTTGCTTGCAGCTAAAATAAAAATCTATTGCCTCTATAAAATTCTCAGGGGTAATAACTTGATGGCCTCTGTTTATGAAGCCAATTATGTAGCATGGTTTTAACAAAATTGTCTGTATTATCACTTGTAAATTTTTAAGCTAATGAAGCAAATGAAAGTAGGCAGGCTATTTCCTTGTTTGCATGTTTGTTGGAATATCTAATATTTATTTAATATATATATAATACATTAAAATGTGTGTTTTGTAGTGAAAACAAAATGAAAATGTAATTAAAATTAAACAAATAAAGAACACAGAGATCAGAATAAACAAAAATATTTTTTCCATGACCTCTGTCTGTAAACAGTTTACACTATTTAATGACTTTTAATGAGTCTCTGGTGATAACATTTCTGGTATATTAAAGCTAGGAATTAAAAAACCAGCATGTTCTTGTATAGTCTCACATTCCAGTTTAAATAATAAATGTAAGAGTACGTTAGTATCTACAGTCTTTTATATGAAACTACATTAAAGAAACATCATCGCTCGTTTTTTTTCTTTCCAGGTATCAATGCAGATGCATTCAACAGTGCTGTGCACAGGTAACAGGGGGTTATATTCTAATGCTCACGTTGTGTACTTTTTAGGAGCTTGGATTAAACCTTGTTGAAGCCCACCTGTGCCACTAGCATGTTAGCCTACTCAACACAGAGGGGTCAACTAACTCTGAAGCCATTGAATCACTCTGCAATGCCATGAAGGCCGTTAGTAATTCACTTTAATTGTTCTAGGAACTGCTATGAATGTTCATTGCTAAAGTAGCAAGAGGCCTACACCTGCAATCTCTTAAACACTGCTCCCTTGTGATGTGTGGTAGCAGGATGGACAGTGATTCCTCTACTATATCAAAAGTGACCACCCTTGGTCCTGGCCACATGGAGCCCCATTGTTGGGTCTGTTTATACACCAATGCCTTCAGAATACAAAGCAAGAAGGAGGGATAGAGCCTCTATTGTAGAAACACACATTGCGTCCATTAGCAACCAAGTAACAGGGGTTGTGGATTTGTAACTATACTTCTGTAACATCTGTGACCGATGATAGGGAGAGGATAACTTATTTTTATTTTCATTTTGGATAGGAGAGGCACCTGCTACTGAGGTTTGCACACTTATGGTCTGTATGGTGTATTAAATTCTTTTATAGGGCAGTAACATGGCTCATCTGATTGCTAGTTCCACAACTCATTGCAGGTTCACTATAGCAAAAAAGAGATTGACCAACTCAAGTATGTGCTGAGATTCCAAGTCAGCGATGTGATTACATTCAACAAGAATGCTGTTTGTAGTGGTAGTATTAATATTATCTTGGACATGAATAGCTGGAAAGTAACTTTTTGTTAATTCAAAATGTAATTAATGAAGACCACCATTGGAGCCTTTCATGTATTTATGTAAATGATCCATTTGGAACCCCTTCCCACTGGTGGCATTGTGACACATATCTCTTTTTCTGTCTTCCGTGTCTGCCTGAAAAGCTACCCAGCCCTTTCACTAAGGACCTGAATGGAAACATTTGAATAGTTACAAGGGTGACTTTTGGCTCTGTTAGGTAGCGTGGAGACCTTTTATGAACCTACATAGGCTGGTGGTCTGGGATATTCAGTTTTCCGGATCCACATACCACATGACTTACTTATATGTAAGAAGAACAAAAGAAATGTTTTATGTTGTTGATCAAGTTAAGTACAACAGCTGCAGAGCACGTTAGATATCCAGTTTTGAACCATCACTGACCTTGAACAAGTAGCATTGTGTTTATGGAAATTAATGTGTTTGCAAAAATAAGTTTGATATCTTTCAGTTATATAGCTAAAGTCCATTAGCGGTTTAAAGATAAAAAGTTAGCTTAACACAAAAAAGACCATTAAATGGCATATTCAAAAATATGTGGAATTGTAGGTGCAAAATAAATAACGGCAAAGTACAAAAAGGAAGTATATAGATGTAATGTAAGTAGATAAAGTGGTAGATAAGTGTAGCAACCTCCTAGCAGCTGTAGAAACGTAGTAAGAGCATTTAAAAATGCATGGACTAAGCAACGGTCCAAAGGACCAAATATTGTTTGAGCTGGAAAATATGTTTTTTTTTTTTATCTATGTCTATAGCTCAGTTCACCCGCATTAATTACATATTTACTTTCAACACAACAGTAATAAAATAATCTCCACAATTAAAGTCAATAAAATGTTAAAGGGATTCTGAAGGAGGATGTATTGGTGTAAACACCACTATTTGAAATACACTGGCAATTACAAGAACTTTTAAAAAGAAAGGCAAAAGATACATGTTTAATCCTGAATAAAGGTGCATATAAAGTAGCTTGAAAGTAATTACCTCTCCAAAACTGAGGGATTCTATAATGGACCTGCTAGCTGGAAAGTGTTTATATTGTAAATCAAAGCAGAGAAAAACCTCAGCTAATTTACAAGTAAAAACTGATGCATTGCCTGGATAAGCCCACGTCACAACAAAGACTGAATATCTCTGTGCTAAACAGGACCTTCAAGGTTTCTTTGGAATCTAAAGTACCCACTGTGATACTTTTGTTAAGACTCACATGGATATTTTGGCTGGTCTTGCGGTTTGACAAGAATCATCATGTATATATTTTACTTTTACAGAGTTGGTGAAGCTATTTATCTTAAATTACATTAAGCTGTCTCATGTACAATGTTCTAACTGAAGAAGAGACCTCTAAGGTCTCAAAAACTTGTGTAACGTCACTTACGTGTACTGCTAATAAAATGCATTGACTAAAAACCCTTGGGCTAGTATGGCTTTATTTTTCTCTTGGGCTAAAATGGCTATATCCAGATGTTCTTAGTGACTGTGATAGCCAAGGACAAGGTAGGCCCCCATCTGGCCACGCAGCAAACTGAATCATGCTGCAGATCCACTACTTCAATATGCAGCAGTCGGCTGGATACATAACAGGAGATGGCTGGCACTTTCTTGCCTGGGGAGCAGGTAAAGCTGAGTGGCCACACTAAATACACTTTGGGCCCAATTTGGACATTTCCACTTAGGGGGTGTACTCACTTTTGTTGCCAAGGTTTAGACATGAATGGCTGTGTGTTGAGTTATTTTACACTGTTATACAGGCTGTACACTCACTACGTTACATTGTAGCAGAGTGTCATTCCTTCAGTGTTGTCACATGAAAAGATATAATAAATTATTTACAAAAATGTGAGGCGTACTCACTTTTGTGACATACTGTATACATAAAACTTGCACCAATATCCTTACAATATCACTACAAGGAAAAAATAAAGACAACCTTCACTACCCCCAAATCCCTTAAAAAAGATGTTATAGGGCAATGTGTACGGGATGAATGTGGCCCTCTAGAACATAAAAAAACACATACTGTATGTGTGGTATTACTGAAATCAGGGTATGTTGCCTATTCAGCATTGTTCACTGTTCAGTGGTTGCACCTGCTGTGTTGAAGAAGTGCTAACTAAAATTGCATTTTTTTTCTATTTTGGTATAGTTTTTATATACAGCATTACACTTTATGTGGTTCGCTGGTTTAAAAACTTCATACAACTCAAGAATGTATACTGACATAACTGCGGGATTGCTGGGTGTGCCACTGTGGCCAGGACTTGACTCCTAGGGTCCATGCTGATACAGGATGAACCCACTGCACCTCTAGTACCAACAGGTTTAATGGGGGGAGCAGGATGATAGGTACCTCCTCTGATTGGGTGGGTCCTGCAAAACTATTACACTTTTGATGTAATGCATAATCTAGTATCATTAATTGTTCCAGTGGCAGAAGGTGGCTGACATTTGGCAATAAAAGAGTTAACAAAACAGAGCATAAATCAGCGGAACCGCATGTGATTCCGTAAACCAATATGGCAAATCAATGGCTGCTGTCTCATAAATTTACTCCTCGTTGTGGTCTGTATTTCTCAGAAACTAAGTAACTGCATTTAGAATACCACAGAGAGCTATTAGTATGCATTGACATTGTGGGTAATTACATTTAAGAAGGTATTTCATTTAACAGTGGCTAATCTGGCAAAGATACAACGCAAGGAGTAATTAAATGTAAAATGAAATAAGACAATGAGTTTCCTGCATTACCATTTGTATTTCTTGTTATTCTGTACTTGAAACTTCGGCTAGGTGAACCAGTGTGCTCTGACTGGACAGACGTGTGAACCAAAGTGATGGCAGAACCAACTTTTTCTCCCTCTGGGCCTAGAAAAATGATCTGCTTCTCTAGAGGTGAGTCTGCTCAGCTTTAGGATTTGTACGTTGGGTAGGGGACCTGGGACGCAATGCACTACAGTTGTCTCACCCACCTATAAAACTCAGATGTATGGCAAACGTTTTCCCATGTGGATTAAATCTACATTGTTTGTCTTTATAAAGTATACAAAGCTGGAACATTGGAGCACATGACAAGTTGCAAGTGTGACTGGAGTACTAACATTGGACTGTTTAGAACGTCGAGTCTGCATCAAAGACATCTTATGACATGTGCACCCTCAGCAAGTCCTTAAACATCGTCTTTTCACAGAGGCGACACCTCTGCTGCTTGGTAATTTATTCAGATGAGACTTCTTCTTTTGCAAATGAAAAGGAGCAACCCCATTGATACCTTGTTGAGGTCTGCATCGAAAATACAAAACAGATATCCACTGTAGTTCCCCTGAAGCTATTTGAAATAAATCCAATTAATAAACCGAATTTCTGCATAGAAGCAAAGGCACTGTCACTCGTTAATTTCTGCCTTGGAGCTTGGGTTCATAGTCAAAAGCACATACATACATAAAAGAAAATAATGAAGTGTAGTTGATTTAAGTGCAGCGCACACATATAACACGCCATGCCGTTAAGAAAGATTAGACTCTCCGGTATAATGGTGTATACCGTAAGTGGGCTGTATGCTCTCCAACACTGCCTCCAGCAAGGAAACATTTTTAATCCCAATTAGTGTTTCAGGGAAAGTGTTTTCTCCGGTCTTAGCATAGTAAATCGGCATTACGTGTACATGAATGGAAAACAATCAGCCTCATTATTCAGGCTGGGTAAAGATAGTAGGAAGAGTCGCTTCCATTCCGTTTGTCACGAAAGGTACGAAGGAAATTGAACACAGGAAAAAATATAACGAGAAGGCGCTTTAATGTCTTAATAAATAAAGCAGAATTGCCTTGCGATTCAGATATCTGTTTAGAAAACTAAGCAGCCTTACGTATGAAATATTTTTATCTTTAATGTATCCAGGGAAGAATTCCTTTAGATATTTTGTAGATTTTGCTCCATTGTATTAACCTTTCTAGTTATGTGCAATATTGCTTGGAAATAACCCATTTACCTACATATTTGTAGCCACCTAAGCCAATGCCACTTTAATCAGTTTCCACGAATAAGTGTTAAAAAGGAGAATTCAAAGAAATGGCTCTCTTAGACCCATTTTTATCCAATGCCAACAGATTTAGTTTATTTTTTACTCATAGTCCATAAAAGACAAGTTAAACGAGGCATCTTTTGTTTTGCGCATGTATCAGCTCTATGGGTCATCACTATATTTTTATAAACAATTCATACAGAAAAAAACCCCAAAACAATAATAGTAACATTTTCTTTAAAGTTATGCGTCTTTCTGTTAAACTGGCATGCTCGCAGCTTTTGATTGTAACTATAGACATGTCAAATATCACATTTCTTAACGTTACCATATCTCATTGTTTTGTATTTCTAACAAACATTGGTGATTATAAGTGATCCTAAGTATCTATTTCTTACCTGCTTTGCTTTTTTTCCCTTTGCCTTCTTATCTTTTAGATTCTTCTCGTGCAGAAGCGTCAATATCTGTGAAGCCCAAGCAAGGTACCTTAGTAGGTCTTCCAGTTAACTGTCTGCGAAGGACAATAAAAGTTGAATTCTCACTTCTGAGGCAGGCAACTTTGAGTGTGAATTGAAGAAAAGAAATTCAAAAGGCCACACCAATCAGCACTCTAGCTTTTAGTCTGATGTTCACCCCTCGTTTTCCATCCAGCCCCCTCCCTGCTGATTCACTGAAAAAAGCCCTGGGAGACTTACGTAAGGAATCATTCATAAGTAAAATTCTGAGGATGCACTGCCTCAGCTCAGCAATGATCAAAAACAAGCAATGAACGTTCTATTTGGATATATCAAAATTAATCATATTTTGAACAAAAGTATAAAAATGTATAAAAATATAATAAAACAGATGCATGAACATTTTAAATCCTTTTTTCTGCTAACATAATGCAGATACCTTTTTTCATTAGCAGGGGAAAAAATGTTCGTAGCTGTGATATATGAAATCTTCTTAACCTTCCGTTAAATCCCAGTCTTAATTGGAAGCTTACTGTACCTAATTAAAAGAACTGTTCTTTTAATGTCACATACCCTTTTATGCAAATAAACAATGCATCTGGGATGCACTATTAAATCATTAATTATTAGACATTACTAAAGAATTCTGTAATCATTGGTAGTGGTTAGTAACATATTTTTTGTTTACCTCAACTGCTAGAAGAGCCTTAATTAAAGAGATATTATACTGCAATTTTATTATACTTTATTTTTAAAACTTACTTTGTTTTTAATCTTGATAATGTAAGGATTCATGTTGTTCTTTATAGGAATCATAGCTCAATGTTGAGTGGGTTCTAGCTACAGAATTAAAATGCAAAGGAGTGATTTATAAAGGGACCCCTTTGCATGATAAATGCAATGCTGAACAGGGCTGGATTAGGGATTAAAAGCGGCAAGGTGTTTTATGGCCATTTGATAAATAATGTATGTGTGGACAGGGGCTGCATACATTTTTATACTCTAACAGCGTGCACATATGCAGCTGAGGCCATGCACTGCAGAACCTGATTTGCCTCTGGAGCTGCAGTAAGGGTAAGTATGGGGCCAACACCGGCCAGCGTCCAACCGTGTATTTATTCAGTGTGCCAAATGGCCAGTCCAGGCCTGACACTGAATATCACGTTTGAAGCATACTTTTATTAACAAATGGAAATAAATACTTTACTTCATAGAAACTTTAAAGACGCTTGATATTGTGGACACAGTGGCGTACTTAGGTGGATGCCACACTGGCACAGACCCTCAGTCAGGGGCATAACAATCATGGTCACAGAAGTCGCAACTGTGACCAGGCCCGCCACTCTAGCGGGGCCTGGGTGACCCCTGCAAAGTGATGTCCTCCCCTTTAAAGTCACTAGGTGAGGTTATACCAGCAGCTTGTGAAACAGATACTGTAGAGATCATCTCATTGGATGATCTCTAACACTATAGCCCCGCATGCTGTGTCTGATTGATCCAAACTGTTTAGGTGCAAAGATGGCACAAGCAGGCTGTTTGAGGGCAGTGACAAGCTGTTTGGGGACAGAAGATGGCATAGACAAGGTTTTTGGGGGCATTGACTCCCTGAAAGAGAGGAGACATGCTGGGGCAAACTACAGTGGTTAATTTGATTTGTTTTTGTTCAGGGAAACCTGCCATACAGTATATTTATATAAGAGAATTGCCACTTTATATGGCACATTTGTGAAACTTTTCATTCACAGTTGCTCTTTTTAGCAAGACTGTAACATTATGGGAATTTTTGATGGAATATCATGTATACATTGATTCAATCTTTGAACCTCTTTCTAAATCCATGTTTTTGTAAGTATTCATGGTTACTGTTAGTGTTATTCAAGACATATAAAAAGTATACAGTATAGATAGTATAGAGAATGGTATAGTATGGAAGAGAGATGTAAAAACTATTTAGAATGCACAGGGCAGTCTAAATGTATAGAAGTCAGATTAAAAAACACATCAGTAGACTCTCTTTATTACTTTCTCACTTTCTGGCTCTTTATTCCTCACTAACTTGGCTAATAAACCATATTGTTTTATATAAGTTTTCACTGGCTAAAAATGAGAATGCAGGGCATTTTATTTTGTAACTTCAAATGAAATCTACTTTCTTCGCATGGGTCTTAAAAAGAGAGAAATGTTGAGACGGATGTACAATTTTACAGGTAAGTTTAACTCGTCCTTAGTGTTGGAACTGAGTCAGACATCTTAAATGATTTCAGTTTAACATTTCCTGAGTGACCGGCTTATACCTCTGCTCTACCAAGTTCGAACTCCAAAAATGTTACGCAAGGACATGTTTCTACCAATCAACTCCTAATATACAACACAAGCAACAATTTACAGTATAAAAAAATCCTATGGATTTACAACCTATTTAAAGACAGAAAGAACAAAAAAACCAATGTTGCCTTAGGGCACACAAAGCAGAGAGATGGCAAAATGGAGGCATTGTCAAAACCTATTTTGTCTTACTCCGGCAGCCTAGCTCCATGAACAGCGCACATCCCTCCCGCAGTAAAGAGCATACCTTTCTAAAAGGCAGTAGTCAATAAGTAATGACAGAAAATGGTGGGAAATTACAGCAGAATTACAAGGAATCAGTTTGCATGGTTAGAAAAAAATATATTTGCTGTGACTGCTTTGCCCTTGGTTTGATGAAGCCACCTCATTGCATAATATGTATAGATTAGGAGCCAATTGGGACAATGTAATAGGTATTATTATCTATTTATAAATATGCTTCATACTTCACAGAGGAAAAGAGGTCAGACTGACAGAATTCTGACAGTTTAAAGTTAAACACATTTATACAAGAACTAAAGCTCCTCTCCGTGTGAAGGATGATCAATGGAAGTAAGTGAGGGAGGGAAGAATGGGGATACAGAAGGTATAAGTGCCACCTGATATACTACGGCAGCTTTGCTGAAAAGCTTAGGTGGTGTTGATGAATACGGTTTAGACCAACTGTACAGATGGCATCATTAGCAACAGAAGCTATAATTGATTTACAATGCTTGTGCGTGCAATACAGTTGCCCCCATAAACAAGGGCAATACATTTATATGGGCCCCTCAGTTATCACTGTACACAGCATACATAAATTTAAGAGTGTACATATTAGGAAGCTGTATCTTCTGATTATGTTTCAATTTCCAGTGTCTGCTGGGTAACCTCTGAAGCAATGCTGTTTGCCCTTGGAACACAGGCAATCCTGGATGGACCTGATGCAAGGCACCACAGAACGTAAGTGAGGTTGCCTTTTTGAAACCACAGCACACTAATTAATGGAAACTATGTTAAAGGAAAGGATTGTTGAACATCTGAAGTCACATGGGTTTACCTCAGGAAGATCTTGCCAAACAAATCCTATAAATTTTTTTGATTGGGTGACTAAAGTAATTGATCAAGGTGGTGCAGTAGACATTGTGTATCTGGATTTCACTAAGGCCTTTGACACTGTCCCACATAGAAGACTTTTAGGTAAACTGCAGTCTCTGGGTTTAGATCCCAATATTGTTGAATGGATCAAGCAGTGGTGTATATTCAGAGCAAGGTCTTGTTACCAGTGGGGTACCTCAGAGATCTGTACTTGGACCCATTCTTTAATATCTTTATTAGTGATATTGCAGAAGGTCTTGATGGAAAGGTATGTTTATTTGCTGACGACACAAACATTTGCACCAGGGTTGATGTTCCTGGAGGGAGAAGCCAAATGGCAAATGATTTAGATAAACTGGAAAATGCGAGGAAATGGATTTAGGGGTAATTATTTCTGAGGATTTAATGGTAGGTAGAGAATGCGTTAGAGCAGCAGGTAATGCTAGCAGAATGCTTGGTTGTATAGCGAGAGGTATTAGCAGTAGAAAGAGGGAAGAGTGCTCTTAATATATATAACCTGGAAGAAAGACGGGACAGGGGGGATATGATAAAAACATTTAAATATTTAAAAGGAATCAACAAGATAAAGGAAGAGTTTATTTAAAAGGAGAAATACTACCACAACAAGAGGACATAGTCTTACACTAAAGGGGTAAAGGTTTAAAGGTAACATTAGGAAATATTACTTTACGGAAAGGGTAGTGGAAGCATGGAATAGCCTCCCAGCAGAAGTGGTAGATGTTAGTACAGTGAAGACATTTAAGTGAGCGTGGGATAAACATAAGGCTATTCTAGTTATAGGATAAGGCCAGGTACTAAGTAAAGTAGTAATGGTTCTTATCTGTCGTCACTTTCTATGTTTCTACGTTTCTAATATAAAACATGATACACTACTCCACATACTGCGCGGATGTAAAAGCGTGGCATGTGGCCACACGTATCCAGCAGACGGCCACACATACATCATTAGATGGCTTTAAAGCATCAGGCTTTTGAGTTACTTGTAAGAGATTTATCTCCAGCATTGAATCCATCCCAGTGTATTTAACTGCACGGTGCTATTTCTACGTATTGTACTGATATGAAGCCAGGGCATTACGATCGGTTGACGTGCATCTGTGAACAAAGGAAAATGAAACAATATATGTATCCATTCATCAAGAATGGTTAGTGAGGCTGGCAGTTTGTTTCACTGATCCCTGAGGAAAACAAATTGGCATGGCTCCTTATTAGGGGGGCAATGATCTCGGTACTTACTGTATTGCTGTTACAGTATGCTGTTATTATGGCTATACCTATAGATTTGTCTTAGAATATGTTACATTCGTTCATATGCGACTGTCCCTAAATGCAGCAAAGTGTTCCATAGAACAATGTTCAATGCTTGTAAAAACAGATTAAGGTATCACTTTATTTGAATTAGTTTTTTATACTATAGTTCCAATTAGTGGCTATAAAGAATTACATGAAAAAAATGTCATTTGGCATGGGCAGCAGCATTGTTGGAATCCTACCAATACACAAAAAAAGACTAAACTACTGCTCGAGGCAAGAAAAAAAATCACCTCATCACAATAAAAATTCAGTATCTAGTACCAACTTTACAGAAGATCTGATTGAGTCTTATTGAAGAGCTACTCTAACTTATAAGGGACATGTCCCAACTCAACATTCTCTAACGGAAAATGTATTTTCCTCTAAAGAAAATGCTATCAGCTTTCATTTTTTAGAATCATTAACTGTAAAAAAGAATTAAAAAGGCAAAGCAAGGGCAATGGCTAAACATATTTGCATTCACACATATTCTTATATAACTTTTTTATCATTAATATTACACTTTATCCATAAAGAAAGCGCCAAGAGATTCTTTAGAAAGTGAATAGTAAAGGGAATACACATTAAAATGGACAGTTTACACCAGTGCAGGATGCTGCGTTTGTGAGCTTACAATCTAATATTCATTTTATAGTACATTTTAAATCACTTTGTAATGTAATGTTTTATAGAGCAGCTATGTCTACCAGAATGCAAAAATAACACATTCAGGATGTGTTTTTGCTCTCCATATACTGTATAACAATAAGAAGAAGGACTTTAAATATATACAGCACTGCTGGTGATTCACAAACCGTTTTATATATTGCTCATTTTGGACACATCATTCTGAGAAGTATCCTTATATCAAGGTTTGCTATTTTCTAGCATTTAAACGTGAATCTTTTGCTCTTGCTGAGAGCTCTTTGTAGAAATGAATCATTATTTGCTGCTATAACAGAAAGTTTTTAAAAAAATGACACAAGATGTTGCCATGAATTATGTGACCAGGTAGTCAAAATAACGCAACCACTTCGGTTGTCAGAATGTATTTTACACTCACTCCTTTCAGTTTCTGTATCTCTTTTTGTCTGCCAGCAGCATTGTAATGGGCTGGTACCCCAGCCAATATGTCAATGAATGCTTCGATACACACAGAGAAAAGGAGATCTTCTTTTGTCTAGGACCAGGATGGATGGGGGGTTTAATGCATCAGCAAGCAGAGAGTTCCCTCACAGTTGGAGCATTCCAATAATTGCCAGAACAAATTATATGGGGGGCAAGCTGTCCTTTACCCCTTCCAAAGAATAATAGAAAGAAAGAATAGAACATTCAAACAACACCAAAATCTGAGTGTATAGAATGCAGCGTAGAAATAGATTTGATACAGTTAGAAAGGAAACATTCTGGAGACAACATTTCTAGGGCATGTTATTTTCATGGGTTTCAACATGACTTGTTTATGTGAGCTTCAGTTGTATAGATGGATAGAGTCTGACATGTATTTAAATCTTTACATGGTGTCACATTACGTTAGGTCTTTTTCATTGTAATCACAATGTAATCTTATAGTTTAGGGACAATTGTTTTTTTTTAAGGCCTATCATTTCTTTTAACATACTTTTTTTGTTAGTGCAACTTGTACCTTTAATTCATATCTTGGATGCTCTAGGAACTTCATATATCATACATCACATGTATAAACTAAACTATGTTGCTCTTTATTTGTTATATTAGTACTACCGAAAGCATTTTTAAATGACAAGAAAATATCACATTATTTCATATTTTAATTTATTCATAATTCCACTAAAAATATTTTGTTTTAAAAATATTAATTTTGTTCACCAATATGTACAAAATATTAAATTGAAGATGCATGTTCCTGACACCAGTCGCCACTCCAGATAGCCAGTGATCCAAATCCTATGTAAAGTATATATATGATGCAGATTTATCCTATAGATGGGGCAAAAGTATAAGTACAGACTGTAGAAACCCTGTGCGCTCTCATTCCGCTGACAAATAAAAAGGGGGCGAAACGCGTCAAATGTTTTCCCCCCAGTTTTTTCGATGTGATCTGCACATCAGCCCTTTTAGAATTTTACTGGTCGTCAGATATCCTAGGAAACCTACTCTGCTTTATTAATATTAAAAATAATATTACTAAATACTAAAAAAAAAAAAATCATAGACAGAATTACCGTATTTGCTCAATTATAAGACAACCCTGATTATAAGACGACCCCCCAAAATCTGAATATTAATTTAGGAAAAAAAGGAAAAGCCTGTATATAGGATGACCCTATAGGGAAAAAAAAGTTTTACCAGTAAATGTTAATTAATTTAAACTATGTTTAAACTATTATTTTTTTTAATAAAAGCTATGATTGAGAAAAATATTTTTTTGGCTTTTATTTCCTTTTATTTTCCAACCTGCCCCCTGTTATGCACATCTGCCCCCAGGCTTGCCACTCTGCCCCAGATATGCCTTATACCCCTATATGCCACTGTGCCCTATGATATGCCTTTGAACCCTCTATATGCCACTGTGCCCCATGATATGCCATTTCACCCCATATGTGCCACTCTGCCTCCAGAAATACCTTATACCCTTATATGCCACTCTAGCATTTAGGGGGTTAAAAGGCATATTATGGGGCAGAGTGGCATATAGGGAGGTATAAGGAGGCAGAGTGGCATATAGAGGGTTAAAGGGCATATATGGAGGCAGAGTGGCATTAAGGGGGTTAAAAGGCATATCATAGAGTCACTCTGCCTACAGAAATGGCTTATGCCCCCAATTTAACACTCCCCCTCCCAAACTTACCGGTGTCTCCGACTCCTTGGTGTGTAGTCGGGGCAGCGGGTAGACATCTACACAATTTGCGTACGCAACTTCTGCTGCAGCCGGAAAAAGGTGCCGTTAGCAGCGGGGGTTGTCTGCGTCCATCGCGCATACACCCTCCGGCTGTAAGAGAGAATTCCCCAAACGGTGCAGGGAACTCTCCTCTCTGACAGCCCGGGAAGGTCTGCGCGATGGACGCAGACAACCGCTGCTGACGGCACCTCCTTCCGGCTGCAGTGGAACTTGCCTACGCGAATCGCGTAGACGTCTACACGCTGCCCCGACTACACACCAGGGAGTCAGAAGCACCGGTAAGTTGGGGGGGTACCAGACAGGAGGATCCAGGTCCCCTGCAGTGCTGCAGGGCATCTGGATCTTAGTTTGCCCTCTATTTGAGGTCTGATTATAAGACGACCCCGATTATAGGACAAGGGTTTTTTTTTTCAGAGCATTTGCTCTGAAAAAAACCTCATCTTATAATCGAGCAAATATGGTTTTTAAAATATGATTTTAAACTAAGTTTTAATGTTTTTCCCTTTTTAATTTGTTGCCATTACAAAATAATACAAATATTGCTGTTCTATACAGACATTCATCAGCACCCTGTGAGGTCTGTTGCTGTATCAAACACACATCTGTTTTCTACCTTTGTGTGATGGAAGACACAATGAGAACTATCTGTTCCCCTCTTCTCAGCTTGAGTCCAAATACACAGTGTCATGCCCCTTTGAGTGTGTCCCCAAACACCTCTGAGATATTTTAGAGCTTTTATTCTAGTCAATTGTGTTTTTTCTCCACCTGCAAACAACCCTTTCAATGAACATGAAGAGAGCCCACAAAGAAGATACAGCAATATATACTGCGTATACTGAAGGATGAAGAGTCAATGCAGAATGATCAAGGTCATAAAGAAGAAATTCTTGACTCACTAACAAGAATTGAATAAAAAACTTAACAAAAATGATCATGTGTGATGTTAACCCTAGAAATATTTTGATACTGCTGTCCCTCTAAGAAAAAGAAAATATTTCCCTATTTCGCATATGCATAATTCCAAAGGATACCATCAGATACCCATGTGTCACACTTTTACAGTTTTGAGTAAACATGTCATTTTGTTTAGAAAATCAAATATGAACTATATATTTATTAAAAACCTACGTATAATAACGTATACCATGACAGAAACTATCTTCCTGTTTTCAGGATCGGCATGCATTGAGTTTCTGCCACAGGCTGCCTCAGATCCCAGTTCTACAAGGTCTTTTAATTTAAATATGTTTAATTAAAAGCTGCAATGGGGACTACAAACTTACTACTTGCCTTGCTAGATGAAGTGCTCACAACCCTACGGTTCAGTAATGCATTGAACTCTGTGAAGAAATGTGCCACGTGGTGCTTAAGAGGCTCATACAGTCATCCTATTGCTTTAATGAATGCAGAACAAACATGATCGCAATGCTGGCTTTGCAAAGGCTGACCATAAACAAGATTATTTAAGACAGATACATCTCCATAAGCAGAGAAGCCAAACATTAATTATCAAGTTATTAATAAATATTATAATATTTATTATTAATTATTAATGAATATTATATCACAAATTATTTCAACTTTGGGATATACTGACTGGAGAGTAATTAGTATAGACACCATTGGAAATAAAAATGTCTTTGTCTCAATTGCTTATTAAAATAAATGAATCCATCATCATACCATTTTTATATAGTAATGTCCTATTCATATCACAAATGTATCACTTGGCATTGCATTGACATCTTCATTTATTTATGGAGTGGAATATATATTTTCATATATTGTTTAACCTTTCTAAACGTATATCTTTGCTATTAGTGAAGGATTTCAAAGATTACTTATGCTTAAAGTACAGATATAACCAAAAAAATAAGGAAAGCCATCACCTGATCATAGTTATATTGTAATAGTCAAATCTGGCCCTGTAACATTATGAGTAGTAAGGAAACAATAATAACAAATGCTGCACCCTAAAATGTCACCCTTTCTTTAAAACGCAACTGGTAAGGCTAAAATTATGTCTCGTGAGAAGCTTAATTCAATTACTTTTTTTAATCATATGCATCTCTTCAAAATTACATGTGGTCCATAAGTAAAATGTTTAAATTCATCATACTTTGACTTCAAAATCTATTACCGTACTTACTATGGGGAATGATTACGGGGCAAAAGCTAGTCATTAGAAAATTAGCAAGTTTACACGGGTTTATGAAATATTTCTAATTACTTACTCATTTCTAATTACTCACAATTCTGTTAAATGTAAAAGAGAAATGCTTCATGATGAAAACGAATTTCTCTGCTGAAAGTATTTGAAAAGGTTTTCTTTTGCTTTATCTGTAGTGAATGTGAGTTAACTTCAATGGACACACAGATTGTAGTGATTTTCCAGGCTTCCACTAATCTGGAAAGACCTAAGGCAGAGAAGCACCATGTTATATCTGCCTAAATAAAATGATCAAATGTACTAACAAGCCATTGTTTGACATACAGGATAAACAACTAAATAAATCAAGGTACATTATATCTAATGGGTAGACATATACCTGGGAGCATTGCCATTCGCAAAGAAGCTCGTTGTAAGCACTATTGAAAACTCTGCAAAGAAAACTGTTTTTCATGACAAAAAGTATATTAAAACACTTCCTGTCTGCTACTTCAAAGTTATAAGTCAACACATTTTTTTTACTAATCCATTTTAAAAAGCCCTGAAAAAGATAATTCTTAGTCTTTTGTCTTAGAATAAGAGTAAGAAAAAATAAGGGAGACAGTGAAGCAGACACCAAAAGAAATAAGAAGCAGTCAGAGATAGAAACACATACTAAGGAACAAATGCAGAATGAAGGTCTGACAGAATTTAGGCCAAGGTCAAGTGGCCCAGTAATAAAGTGGCCCAAAACAGACAACAGTCTAGCAGGCAACTGTAATGTGCAATGCCCAGTATGGTATAGCCCTATTGAAACTCATAAATGGTGAAGAGAATGAATCCAGCCATCAAAGAAATGATGTCTAAAGTCATTCTCATTCTATATATCTTGGTGGCCACGTAAAATACTCAAATTAGCTTCAGGTAGTGTTCCAAAATCTTTAAATCAGACCAGGCCAATTGACCCGCTGCTTCACTTGTAAGTCCCCCCTCTAAAGAGACATATAAGAAAACAACTGTTAAAGGCACAGACAGATACTGCTACAATCCTTACAGTCAGTTTACTGAAAATCCTCTTCTTCTGAATGTTTTTAATTGTGCATGGGGGTGGCTGAGCACCACTGGTTTCATACATATAACTGCCCCTCACATACAACAGCTTGAGGGTTGAGAGAAAAGGCAGGAAAAAACAAACATAGTAGCCCTAAGTCCATCAACTTCAACCCTTCTACCTACACTTCCTACTCTTGAACCAAAAGAAGGCAAAAAATCAAGCTACTTCCAATTCCACCATCGGGGGAAACGTTACTGTTGCCCCTTTCACAGGTTTTTTTGAGACACTAGATAAAAAGGGCTTTCATTTTGAATTCATTCTACTGCAAATAGCTATTTTTATAGGAGAGGATAGAGCTATTATTGTTTTACGCATTTGATGAAGTGCCTAAATGTATAACCCATGAGTTACAGTCAGAGTTCCCCTCAAGTTGCCAACTAAGGTGGGACACTTTCAAGTCTTTACAGTTAAAATGAGTTCAATTTCAGCTTGGCCTTTATTGAATATTTGAGCTATAACTTGAGTCGATAGTACATAGTGCTGACAATGTGCTTAGAGTGGTTCAATTGACCACTAGCGAATTTACTCTAATCGGCCCACCAAAACATGAAGTGGTCAACATGCATGCAAACTTATATATTGCATATCATCATTTACCCAGCTCCGTTAAACACTGTTTTGTTGTATTTTCTTTAGCATTTTAGTCAAATATTCTACAAACTATTTTTGAGTTCTGTTAAAATGAGGCTTAGTTTTGGTCCAATTGATAAACAAAAGCAAAATGTACATATTGATCTTACAAAAAATACAAACATGTATGATGTATAAAAATCAATGGATATTATTGTGGAACCCATTAACAAATTGACTGATAGGGGAATACATTTTAATAGGGTCCACAGAATGAAGTGTTACGAGAACGCAGAAAATAAGATAGTTCCATTAAATCCATTAAGGATGAGGACCTTTAAATGAAAAATCCATTTTGCTGTGCTTCCTAAGTGGTTCAGACTAAGTATCACCCTTTCTGATTCCAAAATAGAATTAAAAGTCAGAAACAGTACATTCTACTCGTGCTGAAACAATTAGAAAAGAACAATGACTTGTCTACTTGGTATATTTGGATTTTTGTCTTAGTGACGGACTTGTGCTCATAAATAATATTTTTAGAATATACGAAACTGAGTACAAAGTAGCCATTTGTCATGATATTAGTAGCCTAAAGTAGATTTGCCACTTTATAGTCCTATATAAAAAATAGAAATGTTACTAATTATGGTGGGTACTAAAAACCTGTTATCTCTAAAACAATTGCAGGGATTAAAGATTGTAGTGATTGTAGTATGCTGTAAAGCTCACAAGATTGTCTGCACATTTATCATACATGAAAAAATAAAAAAGTACCATAAATATTTTATCAAACTATCCTATAGAAGCTAGTCTCTTTTTCACTTACAATAATTGTAACATGATTATTAAGAGTTATTTATTTACACATAACTTCACGTATTCATTAGAGTGCAATGTGGCATTGACTTCAGCTTAATGCCTGATATGGTTCGGCTCATGGGTGTGAGGACCAGGGGAGGCACAACTAGATTATGTTGACAATTCATGAAATATGAGGCATACAGTAAGGTCCGGAAATATTTGGACACTGGCACAGTTTTCATAAATTTTGGCTCTGGTTTCATGGAATTGAAATGAAACAACCGAGATACAATTGAAGTGCAGACTTTCAACTTTAATTCAAGGAACTGAAACGCTTAGGAATTGCAACCATTTTCATATGAAGTTTCCTTTTTTCAGAGGCTCAAATGTAATTGGACAAATCAACACAATCATAAATGAAATGTTAATTCTTAATACTGGAACGCATGGACATAACCAAACGCTGGCTTTGCAGCTGTCTTCAGTTGTTTTTTGTGGGTCTTCTTGCCTTAAGTTTTGTCTTCAGCAAGTGAAATGCACGCTTCATCAGGTTGAGATCAGGTGATTGACTTGGCCATTGCAGAATATTGTACTTCTTTGGCTTAAAAAAACTCCTGGATTGCATTCACATTATGTTCTGGGTCATTGTCCATCTGTAAAGTGAAGCACTGTCCAATCAACTTCACTGAATTAGGCTGAATCTGAGCAGACAATTTATATATACTTCAGAATTCATCCGACTGCTTCTGTCTTCTGTGCCATTGGAAGCCATACATGTGCATGCCATAACACTGCCTCCACCATGTTTTACAGATGACGTGGTATGCTTCGGACCATGAGCTGTTCCAAACCTTTCCCCATCATTCTGGTACAGGTTGATCTTTGTTTTATCTGTCCAAAGATCTGTCCAAAGAACTGGCCTTTCTATTCTCAATGCTTATGAATGGTTTGCACCTTGCGGTGAGCCCTCTGTATTTGCTCTTGTGAAGTCTTCTGTTTATGGTAGACTTGGATAATGATATGTCAACCTCCTGGAGAGTGTTCTTCACTGGGCTGGATGTTGTGACAGGGTTTTTCTTCACCACTGTTGTCTTCTGTGGACGTTTTTGCAGCCTAAGGATGCCCTGTTTCACTTGCATTGATAGCTCTTTTGACGGCATGTTGTGAGTTCACAGCAACAGCTTCCAAATGAAAAAGCCACACCTTGCATCAACCAGATCTTTTCCCTGCTTAATTGATGAAGAAATGATGATGGAATAGCCCACAACTGTCCAATGAGCAGCTTTTGAGTCAATTGCCCAATTACTTTTGGTCCCTTGAAAAAGAGGAGCTACATATTAAAAAGTTATATTTCCTAAACCCTTCCTCCAATTTGTATGTGAATGTCCTGAAGTTAAAGCTGAGAGACTGCACTTTAAGTCCATATTCATTCCATCACTGTAAATTGAATTTACAGCCAAATTCACAAAACTTGTGTCAGTGTCCAAATATTTCCGTACCTAAGTCTATTTCCTTTAGAAATAATTTCATGGGATATACTAATTGCCAATCTAACAACTAGAATTAGAAATTACAAGTGTTCAATTCTCAAACTTACACAACTTAGTTTAAGCACACAAGTTTAGTATTTTGTTACTGATTTTAGTATTTCGTTTAGTATTTTGTTTATTTTGATCATCGTATGATTAAAATCCATTGTCAGACCTCCATCACAGCTCATACGTGACCATACCACAACAGATTGATGCAAAATGCTGCATTATCCTACCTATCCTACCATTCTCCTTCAACACCTGACTCTAACCACTCCTCAGAGAAGGCGTCCGATTTCCGAACGTGAAATGTTGGGAAATATATTTGTAGGCAGTGGAATTAAGCAAAAAAAAATTCTTTAGCCTATGATAGATCCAAATGAAGTGTTTGGTGTTATTGGTTTGCATTAAAGCTCCAATACTAAGAGCTCTGCTGGTCTCCATAATAAAACAGCCATAATATCATAGATAAAACTAAAACAGAGATACTATAAGCTTCCTTCCTAAAATAGATCACCATGTTTTAACAGAAAACCAACAGCTCCATCTACTGTCTGGAGTGTTATTCATATATATAATTCAAATTATCTGTTATAAACTATGTACAGACACCCTGTTCTCAAACTGAACTCTTTCTCCATAAGCTGCATGGCATTAAGCTGGCAGACAATTTAATTACCAGCAAATAAATTGGATAATAGAGCTGAAGCAATGACTGTCTCATATGATTCTTGTGGCATATAAACAATAACTACATATCACAATTCCCTTTGAAGCAGTACATTCCATGTGTGACCCTTGGAAAGTTAATACTAGACTTATAAAATGTAATCAGCTACCTGTAAAATGCAAATATCACATGGTAAAAAACATGGAATGTTTGCCCAATTAGTTAGAGGGGTATGATTTTTAATAATTTAATTTACTACATCAAAACAGTATGTCTGTTTGAACATTTATGATGATCATAGAGAAATGTGAAATCCTTTATTAGCATAACAATAGTTTCATTGACCTCACAGTAGCTTGGGAAGCTTTTTGAAGTGTGCAGCTGTGAATGCATTTAAAAAGGTGATAAAGAGTCAGGATTTGTATTCCGCTGACCAGATGTAGCAATCAGCCAAGCAAAACAAGAAGTTGTAAAGGGTATCTTATTGTTAAAAGCAGAAAAGAACAACACAGACCAATATAACTCAATCTGACATGAGTACTAAATACATTTTGATTTTAACAATTGCTTTTCAACGGAATGTACAAAACATTGCACTACAATTCATATGATTAAAAACATATTCTTGAAATGACTGCTTTAAAATAGTGAGTTACAACGTCACATAAACAGTCTAAAAAATAACCTGTTCTATGCCATTCCACCAGCTTCACCTTTGTATATCCTTCTACTCTAGAACAGCCCTGGGAATGGGGAACTCCTGGACAATTATGGTCGCAGAGGTTGCAACCTGTGACCACTTGTCTGCTCCTTTAAAGCCGCTAGGTGCAGGTGATACCTGCAGGTAGTGGGATAGAGAGTATAGAGATCAGATTTCTCACACTCTTTCCCTGCACACTGTTTCAGACTAATCCGATAGGCAGGAAGAGACATCACAACCACTTCCTGCATTCTGAATCAGTCTGCACACAGCATAGAGGAAGAGAGACAGAACCTTCATGCATGCGAGTGGTGTAAGCAGGGGCACAGGTAGGCTGTTTGGGGCAAAGATCGCACAGGCAGGCTGTATGGGGCAAAGATGGCACAGGGAGACTGCTTAAGTACACAGAAAAGGTGGCGCAGGTGAACTGTTTGAGGGCACTGACAAGCTGTTTGCGGACAAGGATGGCACATGCAAGCTATAGAGGCAAAGATGGCATATACAAGCTATTTGGGGCAAAGATGGGATAGACAAGTTGTTTGGGAATAAGAATGGCACTGTAGGACATGTTGCCTGGTGAAGTCGGCAATTTCTGCACGGAGGCCCTGTGGTTCCTAGTTATGGCTCCACATAGAGATGGCAACTCCCAGTCCTGCTGCTGCGTCTATGTGGCAAGTCTGTCCTGACACTGCCGGATGGTGAGCGATGAGCACCGTGGGTAACACACTGAGCACCGGTGACGTCACATGCCGGTGCTCAGTATGTCCTTCAAGTGCACTGCTAGTTAGCTGGACTCTGGGGAGAGTCACTGTATGCCCCCTTGTGAAAACAACCCACTAGATCACCAAGGAAGTTTGTTTCCACACAGACTGATCAAATCTACCACCTTACAACATTTACCTCAGACAAGAGGCGATTTAGAAAGTGCTTTAACTTATGAGAGGTTGCCTACTGAAACAATTTTGTATGGAAACCATAGCTACAGCTGGCTACCTGAAGTCCTGGGCCTTAAACACCACCTGCCTGTAGTAAATACTATTTGTTGCAGTGTTGTCACATGAATCGCTGACTAAATTCCACTTAAGTGGTTGCACTTGAGTAGATGTCATAGATCTTAAGCTTGTAACAATGCAATCAAGTAATCTCCATACAAATATGAAGACTCAAATTGAACGGGCCGAATATGGGCAAAAGACAAATCAGTTCAGTTTAAAACCACAGTCAGAATAATCTTTCAACTTTTTCTTCACTGTGATAACTTCTGGCTACTTTTCTAATTACTTGTATTACTTTTATTTTGCTGGTATTTGTGCATGTATAACTATATAAAGTCCCTTAAAACTAGCTAATTTTTCAGCGAAGGAAACACATTATAGCAAATATAAAGGCAATACTAAGCAACGCAGATTGCTATAATGAAAATAAATTAAAACCAACCAACCATTAACATTCCTACGCTCATTTTGTTATTTCTATATTAGTTGGTTTTCACATGAGCAAACAGACACGTTAGGAAATAAACAATCTTCATTATAGAGAAGCATCATTAAGCATGATACACAGCTATTTTTATTGAAAGATTACTTGCAATTTGAATTTTCCAGGATCCGACGCCTAGTTCACTGCTCTTAAAGTTTCAATGGATGTTGGAAACTGGTTATAGAATTTTTGTTACATGATGGCTTCACCTCATCACGCTAACTCGTCAGTTGACCAAATCTAGAATTTAGCCAGTGCTTGAATTTCTACCCATTTTAATCTTGTCTTGTATTTTGCCAAATTCCATCCATTTTGGTGGAAGACACTCTTATCTTAATATAATTTATTTTTTCTTAAATATATCTGTGGTAAAAACATATTAGTTTACTCATTTCCATCACTTCCATTTGACATGTTGACCCTCTAAGTGTTTTTGCTTGGGGCCCCAAAACAAACCTTCCTCAGTCTGGAGGTACCTGCAGTATTTGTAGTTAGGGATAAGAGGCAGTGTCTTGTAGTTGACTAAATATATAAAAACACAACTTTTATGAGACAGCTAATACGACTGCCTAAAGCACACAGCTAGTAATTAAAACTCAAGAGCTATTGGCAAATGCAGGTTCCATGCCCACCAACTGACTGAGGGTTCTGCTCTGAGCAGCATAAACATAGATTTTGCTGCCAATAAACTGTCTATTTTGCTGCTAGTAGAAAAGACATATATAAGTGTTTCATGTCACATCTGGTGAGCCTACTGCTTTGTGAATATCAAGGTAAACAAGTCCCCAGCCTACTGTGTGAAATTAAACATAATTAAATCAAAAGCACGACCGGTCAATCCAAAACTAACTGAATGTTCAAAGAATTAGCACCCTATTATATATAGATATACATTGATTTAAAGTAAAGAGACCCATGGAAATTCTAGGCCTAACAAGAAAATGTAACTGTACACAATAAAGTGTAAATGCAGAATTTGCATGCAGGATCATATTGTTCCTTTTATATATAAACAATATGACAATTATTAGCAATCACTGTTAAATCCAATATACAAATCTTTACATTTTACCTTCCTGCACGGTACGTGTTATACCTTTGACGTGTTAGTAAAGGTGAGTTAAGAAACAAAAATGTATGCAAATTTCAGCATTCAGTATATTAAAACACAATTACAGTATACCTGAAAAGCAATTGGTTTTTTTTCTCCCCAAAATGTAGCTTAGTTGCCCAAAATCCCTGCATCATTTAGATACTTTTTTTTCCTTGCATGAAAAGATTTCACTCCACCCCACCTTCAATGGATCCAGTTTTTATTTTGCAACTGAATTTGTGGAATCACAAAATTGCACAAAATTGCTTTTAAATGAGCTACTCATAAAGCACAGAACACGGGCAACACAAGTCACTTACAGGTTGTACTACCGTGTTTCCCCGATAGTAAGACACCCCCGATAGTAAGACGTATCGGGGGTTTCAGAGGGCTCGGCTAATATAAGCCGTACCCCGAAAGTAAGACATATGTCTTACTTTCGGGGAAACACGGGGGATTTGCCGGGTCCGCCACTCTAAGGGGCCGGGAAGTCCCCACCAAGGCCGGCCTTACGTGTCTGCGGCCGCACAGGATTTAAATTAAAACATCGGGGTTTTTTTTAACTTTATTTAACATCCTCCATGTTAAATAAAGTTTTTTTAACTTTATTTAACATGGAGGATGTTAAATAAAGTTGAAAAAACCCCCCGATGTTTTTATTTAAACCCTGTGCGGCCGCAGACCCCTAAGGCCGGCCCCTTAGAGCAGGGCCGACCTTTGGGGTGTGCGACCGCACAGGGCGCCACACTCCAGGGGGTGCCAACCTGCGGCACCCGGCACCCCTCCAGAGACGGACAGTAATGTCCGCCGCTGGAGGAGCAGGCTCGCAAGGGAGCGGTATCGGAGGTCTTTAACAGACCTCCGGCTCCCTTGAGTGATTTTAAGCCGGGTTCAACCCGGCTTAAAATCACTCAAGGGAGCCGGAGGTCTGTTAATGACCTCCGATACCGCTCCCTTGTGATCTGCGCGGCAACAGCTGTTGTGCGCCGGGGTTTCTTATCAGATCCCGGCGCACAACACTGAAGCCGCGCCCACCGCTGTCCGTGCCCTCTGAACCAGGAAGAAGACAGAACTGAAGAAGAGGAGCGAAGAGGAGGAAAAGAAGCTGAAAGAAGAAAGGAAAGGTAGGAAAGCATTAAGTGAGAGTGGATTGGTGTATATGTGTGTGGATTGGTGTATGTGTGTGTGGATTGGTGTATATGTGTGTGGATTGGTGTATATGTGTGTGGATTGGTATATGTGTGTGGATTAGTGTATATGTGTGTGGATTTGTGTATACGTGTGTGGATTTGTGTATATGTGTGTGGATTGGTATACGTGTGGATTGGTAGGTGTGTTGATTGGTAAGTGTGTGAGAGTGATGGGTGTTATGCTGTACCATTTCCAATGTCTTTTTCATGATCTAATTATGCTCTAAAAGTACATCATAACTCCCATCACTCTCAATTTTTTCCCAATATAAGACATACCCCGAAAGTAAGACATAGTGGGGCTTTTAGGGATAAAAAGAAAGTAAGACACTGTCTTACTTTCGGGGAAACACGGTAGTTATCATCATAACAAAAGAATCAACATTTCAATATTTGGCTTCAAAATAGATTTTTGGGGATTTGATTATATATTATCTGAAACAATAATCACATATTAGCATATTTTAACGGGGTTCTATGTAAAAAAAATATAACATAATGAAGCACAGCTTCAGTTTGACCTTATCACCATAACAACTGATGGAATGGTCCAATCAGCATATTTTCATGACAGGTGCTATAAAAAGTGCTACAAAGTGGGCTTCGTGTTTCCAGGCAAAAAATAGGATGTGGCACTTTAAGGCCAGCAAGTGACAAATTGCATGCCTGTAGCTGCCTCCTGGATACAAGCAGTAGCTTGTAAGCAGTAAGCAACTCTTAAAGTAGCTGCATAGAATAGCATTTTGCAGTGCGCGGCTCCAAGCATCCAGAGAGCTGTCGCACACTTAAGGATTGGATTGACCTCATCAGTGGCGATAATAGTAAGTGGAGGAGCTATCATGCCCAGTGTGCCCATTGGCCAGTAAAGACATGTGTCCTTCTCGAATGCGCTATTTGCAAATAACACATTCCCACAATGCACGTTAGGTTGTGTGTGTTTTTTTTTTATATGTTGATGCAGTTTATAACAGTGTCTATGCACATGTCCTGGGATGGACTGAAAGGAACTATAAATAGTTTTTATGTTGTTTTCCTTTGCTGTGTACCTATACGTTATGTTATTGTGGGCTTTGCTGGTATGATTACTATCCTTATTAAAACCCCCAAACAGACCATTTTATCTAAATACTAAAGAATCACTGAAGAATACTGGAGTTGTAGTGTAATCTGGCAGTGGCCACATCCAATAGTAAGGAGGGTGACATTATTTGTCACTATCGCTGCATGTACCATAATTAAAAAGTATATAATAAAAAGTACAACTGGCTAGAAATGTGTTTAAATGCCATATTTTGCATACATACAATAATAATAACAGTACAACTACACTTCTTAAATTGATAAATTAACCCACCCTCCTCAGTTTCATGCACCATAGGCTTAAATTATTTTTTTAAATTTGTTATTTATCATCTATCTATCTATTTATCTATCTATCTGCTTGTGAGTTGTATAGGTATCTGCTACTGTAAGCACAATCAGAAATGTGGCACAAGTACTGGAAATGGGTAATGTGGACTCTGTGTCCTCGAACTGTTCTGTGTCCTAGGAAAATGAATTCTGAGGCCAAGTAATACACCAGAAAAAAAGAAACACTATCAAAGGCAGCATCTCAGTCTATGGGATCTGCAAGGATAATCATATTACATGGCATCTGTTTAAATCATTCTGTTTATATAAGCCAAAGTTTAATGATAGCTCAGGTAGCGTCCCTTCGGTAGAAATCAAAATACCATTTAAAATGTAAGTTGTATACTTAGCGGCATGTGAAACTCTCATATCGTTTTCCTGCTGGCATACTCAGGTCAACCTGGTGGATGAGAAACAAAAAAGCAAAGCTTTTCCATATCTTTGCTCTTGTGGTTCACACACGTAAATAATGGTAATCACCCAGTATGGTATTTTTCATATGATTCTAGGTATCAAAGCTGTATGGCAAGCTGCCTGAACAGATAAAAACATTAAAATATGTTTGATACCGTGCTTGGTAGGCTGTTACTTTACGTGGGAAGTAAAATAAAAAGGACAACAAGGTACCTGACTGCTGCTGTGTTTGTTATACACCGTAATATGGATCAACAGGAAACATCCAAGATGGCTATGGTTAACGGTTTGTGTGCAGATCTCTTTTACTGCTCATCCTGGAAACACTCATTACAATATTCAACCATAGATAACGAATGTAAGCTACTTCTCTTGTAAGACCTCTTGACTTTACCAACATAAAAGATATTGTTAAAAATAATAAATCAACCCTCATTATTATGCTCATCAATTATTATTGATGATGTTGTATCTGCCATCCACAACACATTAAGCAGATCCATTGGATTCTATTCCAACTACAAAGAACACAACATTCTGCTAATATGCCTGAACAAACAGTCACAGTAATGATGTTTTATCCAGCGCAAATTATCAGCACTACCTAAAGGATATAACAGTAAGTGTTTGTCCTTCCTTCCATCCATAAACTGTATGACTACATTTGAGGTATAAGTGCAGTTTCTGTCATACCGCAAAAGAGTTGAACCACAGCTGGCAAAACATCATCACAATCCTGCAAATTTCCTTATTGGCAACTAATACACATAATAATATCACAAAGTGCTCTTGGCTTACTTTTAGATTAGCATTTAACACCCCCTCCCAAAAAAAATTACTTTGCTAATATTAGTACTTTACATTCCAAGTCAGATAACTCACCGTAATTTAGAATTGTGTATACTATGATTTCAAGCACTTATTTCTATCCCCTTATTCAGTTGTGACATCTATTGAACCAAAAATTATGCAATTTTTAAAATATACATGAGGTGCATGTGCACTGGTGACTGGATCCTTTCGTTTCTCAAAATAAAAAGGCAAAGGATTGTGAAGCCAACAGCATTCTTTTATTAAGCATCATTAAAACAAACTGTGATGCAAGCCCTGTTATAACCTGAGAAACAAATCAGGAACCAGTATCCTCTGAGCAAAGCCTTTCCCCTTATACTTATAGAGGCGGACTGCTCTGCTCTGAAAATTCAGGGCCACTTTAACAATCTTTTCTACTAGACCTGTGGATTTCAGTTTGTTGGAACTTTTCATTTTCAAAGAAGTGCCAATTTCAATAATTCGTATAAATGTCTGAAAACGAGGGAGGGGCCCCAACAAATGAAAACAAAGGTGATTTTTTCCCCCTCGATCTCTCTCATACTATCTCAGGCTCTTTTGCAGCCTCTCTCAGTGTCTCTCTACCTTCTCTGGCAACCACTTCAGTGGTCTTCTTTTGGCTGTCCACTGCTCCCTTACCTCAGAAGAAATATAAATATTTGCATCATTTTAGTTGAACATGGCCTTTAAGTAGTAAGAGGTGAGTTTGTACACCAAGTCTCTGGTGTTGGCAGCTTAATTCAACATTTAAATCAGCATTATTATGTAGATACTGACAGTATTTTACCTATATGGTAGGCTTGGGTACTGATATGAGGGACAAAGATGGAGGCATGCATTTGGTATTGATAATGCTGTAAAGACCTTTTATAACATGTTCCACTTGAGTTGATGGTGCCTTGATAGAACTGTATTGAAAAGTATTGAGCGCCAAGTCAAAGCAGCATACAACTATTTAACAGGCAGATCTACAAAAATGAAAAGTAGGCCTCAATGAGTTCTTAAAATTCCTGTCATTAACCAGGCCAGTGAAAAATCTTTTTATCTGCTTAGTCAGGGCATAAGATGTATATAGGGCTGTACATGCTTTTTCTAATGAGACCATTCATTGTGGATACACAATGCTGATTTCTCTCAGTTAAAAGGGTATTGCTTAATAATATATATTATTCAATAATATTTTGCAGCTGCTGTATTAAATATTTAATATTTTCTATAATATAATTTGCATTAATCTATGCCTAGAAAGGATATAGGATTTACTATATATACTCCCCAGGAATATGGTGACACTATGTAACATTATAATTGATAAGACTCTTCACACAAGTTTACTTTAAACAACATTATATTCCTAGAATGACACCAGTGTATCTACACTCTTTTCAGGGTATGGCTGGCATCTTCTGGCCTGGGGGCCGCATTCGCCCCTTGAACCCCCCTCGATAACTTACAATGACACACACAAACTTACACACTCACACTAATACACAAACTTATACTAACACATACTGACACGCTCACACCAACAGTAACAACAGTAACAGTAACCATACATATTTTCATACATTCATGCTCAGACCCACTCACACATACACATATATCCATATACATTTATGCTCATACACACACATACACATTTATGCTCACACACATGTACGCATACACATTCACTGTCTGGCTGCATTTACCAGAAATTGTCAAGTAACCTGGTGTTATCCTGCCCCGTTTCCACCTCCTTGCTTCTCAGACTGGCCTTTCATGAAAATTTTTGGATCGGCCTGGCAATTGCTCCCTTGTTACCCAAGTCAGCCTGCCCCTGACTCTTTCTGGTGCAAGCAGATTGTATTTTCCTATACGCTGAGTAATTAATGCTTCTGATGTTCCCATAGTTGTAATACCACATATTCTGTATAACTTTCAAGGTCTTTGGCTTTCTGTCTTTATCTTATGGCATCAGATCAAAGTAATAGGTGATAAAACCTTGAATAATCTCTATAATTTCCTATATTTGCATTACCTAATTGACTAAAATGTAATTATGCATCTATCATATGTTGACGAAAGCGGCTGAATAAATAATGCAAATGCTGAAAAGCTATGTCATCCTGTTTTTTTTTCTGTATAATCTTTGCCCAAACAATAGTCTCAAAGGCTCTTCATATTAATTTGCTGCCAGCCATCAATGGCAATAATTTGTTAATGCTTGGCACTAATGTGCGAATGGTCTACCTAGAACAATAGGCAACTCTGCATACAGCTTCATTATTGGATGTAGCTAATAATAAACGTTAATTTAAGGTAAATGTCCATGACGATTATTTATCACATGCATTAGCTCCCTGAACATAATACTAACAGAGGGGCCAGAGATAGGGGAAAGCAAACGTTAAATCATGAAAAGCACAGACATAACTGGTTTTCCTTAAAGGTAAATAATTGCAAGTAATTGCGCTATGGTCACGTGAAACATAAAAAAACAGAAACTGACAATATGGATAAAACCAGCCACAAACAAGAAAGTGTATTATTATTATTTCCCCATATTCTATGGTGCCTAACAACAACACATATCCGGAAAACACAGCTATTGAAACATAAAAGAGAAGTGTTTCCCCGTTCTTTAACGTGTATATTTGACCTATTTTTACATTTGCAAGTGTGTGTGTGTGTCAAAACAGAATATTTGCACAGCCACCCCTAATGTCCCCATCGTCTAAGGTGGCAGTTCCCAAGGCACACCACCTATCTAGGTCTTCTGATTCTCCCTTTCGGAACACAATGTGGTGATTACTAAATCCTGTCCGGTTACTGTGCCTTGAGCACAATTCTAAACAGCTTCTTAATCTGCTTTAAGGTAGAGCAACCCCATATGCCATCAGTCTACTTCTCAAATCGTGTCACTGCCCCCCAAAATATTTCCTCTGAAATACTGAAATAAATTAAACTTCTTAATCTGCATGCAAAGGATAGGTTTTTGAACCTATTCCCCCGCTGGAAATTGAATAAATGCATCTATTGGGGGGGGGGGGGCTGGGCAACACAGCAAAGGCATATAGAAAATTCTCATGAACTAATTTGAATGAAAAAAAGTAAAATATATGGTGTCATAGCGATCATACGTATTAAATCCATATGATGGCTAGAATGTACTTTTAACCATCCAACGACAAAGAGATAAATTCAATGGGAATATCCACAAATGGCAGGTGCTAATATTCTGTTGACTATTAGAACCGTATCTATTCAAAAAATTGTCAAAGAGACTGATGCAGCTATTTCGTTATTCAGATAATACAGATTTTCTTCTCTTAGAAGATTGAAGTATTGTGAAATTAACTAAGGCATGTTGCATTAGGAATGGAGGTTGAATGAAAGCAAGCGTGTTTTCAAAAATACACTAACCTTGTGCCGCGATTTTTCCTTTACGTGTGACCCTTTTTATAGGCACATTTTAAAGTCATCACTTTCAAATCAAGACAGTACTTTGTCCTGATTTATCTGCCAGCTGTCTGGTCTTTTCAACAACACAAGATGATATATCTCATACTGATAACATATAACAGCAACAAGAGATAATAAAAATATATAGATAGAAGCTTGTTCCCTGTTTCACCTATGCTTCTGTTCTGCAACGTTTGGTATAGGGTCACAAATAGTTCATGATAAAGAAAAGATGGTTTTGCTATTCTTGTCTCAGCAAAGCCTAATTATAATGCCAGTATTTTTTAACTGCATACCAGAAAACACATCAGATAAAAACTACAGTTACCACAATTCCTTCTGTCATTCAGGGACAGCACAATTTAACACTTGGGGCTGGTAGATAAATAGGGAGATATGCAACACTAATTAGTCAAATTAAATACAGGCCCTCAGAAAAAGAGATATTGTATTCCGTACTGCTTTTTGTTTTCTTTTGCTAATATCAATTGCAGTTCCCTTTGGTCAGAAAGCTGAGGCAGTTGAAGTCTGAGGTTCTCACCCAGCACCGAGGGGGTCTAACACTACATACACTCAGACCTGAACTGGGGATGATGAGGCGGCTCTGGCACTTATAGGCCGTCGTCCTTACTTTGTCAGCCGCTGGCCTTAAAGTGCCAGGCTCCTTCGTAATCCACAGTCAGGTTGGATATGAGTGACCTCAAGTTACATTTTCATACTCATTCAACATGCGGCTAGGCATATCCAGCTTGTGCCTGTAGCTGATCTACAGCATCCTGTGCATCTGAGGTGGTAGATCAGGAGAGTATGTGACATTGTCGACCAGCAGCCATCTTGGCATTTGCCTGGTGTGACCTGCCAGGGCCTGCATGTGCCACTACTTTGTTTTGGTTTGCAGTACACGTCTCAGTATGGTGTTTGTGCAATGTAAAAGCACCAATGTACAAATCAACCTATTTGTCCTTCTGGCTAATGCAAAAATGAAAACTACAGGCTAGATCCACAAATGCTTCCCTTGTTGCTTTTATTGCTTTTAATGGTTTAGATGCACTGAAAATGCTTTTATGCTTTTATGGAGCCTAGTTTTAGGAATTATCCAGAAGACATAAGCTTCATGATGATCGAGGTAGGCAGAAGCTTGGTGGTTGCAATTGCCTTCTAAATGTTAACTTTTCATATGGCCAGAGTGGAAAGGAACAGTGAGTCTTTTGAACTTTCAAGGGGTATTGTAAATAATGTACACCAGGCAGGTATTCTGCTGTGAGAAAAAGTGGAACAATTTTAAACAGTCCCACTAAAGGACATATTAGGCAAAAACATCTAACTTCAAATAATTCACTTTTTACTGTCACTGGCTTGTTCTGGTTTCATTCAGTCTGAAGTATTGAAGCACTTGGCTTTTAATGTATAGAAATGTCTCGTATGAAGAGCTATTGAAAAATATCAAGTCCATTTGATTGCAAAATACTTTTCTTGAAAATATAATTAAATAACATTCATTTGTAGAGTGTCAGCAAATTCTGTAGCATAATTATAATTAAATGAAAATTAACAATAACATTAAAATTGATGAAATACAAAATTGACAACAACATTAACTCTTTTGAAGTCATATTGATATAGAAGAAGAGAATATGTTCTTGTAAGATTACATTTATTAGAAGGCTGACAAAGAATGAAACAGAAAGAGGCAGACTGCTGTAGTGAAGGTCATGTGAAGAAGCCAGTATCCTAGAGATCTTGAGGGTGGGGAGAACAGCTGGTTTCTCTTAATATACTGGTTCAGGATATTAGGAGGGTAGAGAGAGATGCAAGGGAGGCCTGAGGGGAAAGTCTAGTCAAGTGGCCTATTGCGCCACCGAATCAGCCCACCATCCATGCCCATCTTTTCCTGATTTTCTAACGCATATTGATGTAATGTGATGTACACCAAAAAAGTCATCATGCACGGGATGGCTGAAGCCACAATTTAGTGCCACTAATGCTTTTTATTAAGATACCGCAGATTGAAATAGTGTAAATAACACAAAACCTCACTGATTTCTGGGCCATGGAAATCCTAAAATGATGGGAGACACAGGGGAAGGTACTACATCAAACTGAATGATCTCGGTGTGGCCATCTCCTATCTTGACAGTCAGGGGAACAGTCTCTCTGACTACGGGGCCGGTCTTGAGGGGACTTCAACCAGCTGGATAGTTATCGGGCTCTTCTTAGAGCATTTAGGGATGGTCAGAGACTGGATTGTTTCGACGTCCATGAAGATCCGACTGGCTCCTGAGTCCACCATGGCTGGGAGACAGACTGTTTTCTTATTCCACTGTAGGGATACAGAAATGGACGAAAAGTAGGAGTATCTTCTTGTATTGGTATGGAATAACACAAAAGGCTTGTTACCCTTGGTATTACGGGTACGAGCCCTGCAGTCTTTATACATGTGGCCAGACCTGCTACAATATATGAGGTTCAGGGCTCTGTGACGTTCCTTTTCTGCTGCCGAAAGGGGTCCCCCTACTATACCTATCTGCATAGGTTCTTCCGGAGGGATAGAAGACAGGACCATGGAGTGTGCACAAACCGGTAACCAGGTAGTATTCACAGATTGGTGTTCCGCTCATCTCTCTTGTAACCTTCTATAAATCTGAGTGACCAGTCTTATGAATTCTTACAAAGTTAAGGGAATGGAGGTAAGAGGAAGTTTGTCCTAAATTGTATCTGACAAACCCCAGCAAAACTGATCATGAAGAGCAGGCTCGTTCCAATTGGTCTCCAGAGCAAGGCGTCTGAATTCAGTGACATAGTCTTCCACTGGCCGCCGACATTGTCTTAAAGCCCGTAACGTAGTAGTAGCAAAGGAGACTCTGTACGGATCTTCATAAAGTGAGTCAAGGGCTTCACGGAAAGACAGCCAGGATTCCAACAGAGGGCTATTACTGTGCAGCAGGTGGTGAGTCCAGAGTTGGGGTTCATCCGCCAGTAGGGATATCACAGTATGTACTTTGATGTAATCTGATGCATAAATCCAGGACTTCAGATTGAAGAGGATCTGGCATGAGGTGATGAATGCGCGATATTTCCTCCGGTCACCTGTGAACCATTCAGGCAAGGGTACTTGAAGTTCCAATGCCGTGGAGCCTTCAGACTGGGGGGCTACTGAAGGTGGAGAGGCTGCAGCTTGTTCAGCTGGTGCGTTCTGTTGCATTTGTAAGAGGTACACCTGCTGTCTTAATTGGTGCTGACCTGTTTGCATCTCTTGTAGTGATTGTTGAAAGGTAGCCAACTGCTGGGTAAGTGCCGTAATGGCATCTGATAGTCCTGCGGGCTCCATGTAGTTATTATGTAAGGAGTGCAGGTGAGGAGTCCGGTATGCAGGAATTATTATAATTATTATTATACTTTATTTATAAAGCGCCAACTGATTCCACAGCACTGTATAAAGAAGAATGATACAGATAAAGACAAGTACAATACAGCAATTGACATACAGAGACAAGAGGTAAGTTCCCACAATCTAGGTGGATAATGGGTGAGAAACAGGAGGTGAGGACTGCGTGGTAGTTAATGACGTTAATGTAGGGCGAGATAAGAGTTGTACGTGGGTGAGAGATAAGTTTTTATGTTTATGTCAGTGGTAGGCTTCACTGAAGAGAAAGGTTTTTAGGGAGCGTTTGAAGGAGGGTAGAGTTGGTGAGAGTCGGACAGCACGGGGAAGAGAGTTCCAGAGGGTTGGTGCTGCGCAAGAGAAGTCCTGTAGGTGTGCATGGGAGGAGGTGATGAGTGAAGATGCAAAGAGCAGATCATTGTTGGATCTTACAGGGCGGGCTGGAGTATATTTGCTGATGAGGGAGGATAGGTAGAAGGGAGTGGCGGTCAGGGACACAGAAGGCAGCGTAGTCCGAAAACCAATAGCCGAGGTCGTGGTACAGCGTAGTCAAAGGATAATCCCCGGTCAACAACAGGAATCAATAGCAACACAAGGAAGAGCTCTATTAGGCACAATAGTACTCAGTGCTGGTTTTTAAATCTGCCTCCTGGGGGAGCTCCGCCCCCTTGCTTTAAGTCATCGCCCACGCCCAGAGCCGGCCATGCGGCCAGAAGATGAAGAAGGAGCCGGAGCAGCGTCGTGGGACCCGGTACGCGCGTCTAGCGTGTACTCAGGTGAGTCATTGCCTCGGGGTCTCGGCTGGGGATCCCGACAGTGTGTCTGGAAATGTGTTTGAACATGTGTCTCTCTTGGTAGGTTAGGTAGGTGTCTGGGTATGTTAGGGTGTGTGTGTCTGGACATGTTAGTATGTGTGTGTCTGGATATGTTTGAGTGGGAACACGTGTCTTTGTTAAGGTGTGTGGTTGTGTTAAGAGGGAAAAGAAAAAATGTTGGTGCGCTAAGCTAGTCTCAGGCTCAAATAATAAAAATGTATAATTCGAGGCCTACCAAACAGGTGTAAGCATGCTGCGAATACAGTGTATTGGCTGTACAATGTATACAAAAAACAAAAACCGTCTGTACTTCTTACTTAAGAAGCGCAAACAGTTTTTGTTTTGTGTGGTTGTGTTAGTTTGACTCTCTGGGTATGTTTGTGTGAGTGTCTGGGTGTGTGTCAGTGCTAAGTGCCTGTGTGCACGTGTCTAGATGTGTGTGTATCTGGGTGTATTAGGGTGAGTGCCCTTTCCTAGGTCAGGCTCTGGATCCGCCCCTGCTGTAGGATATATTCATAGTAATTCATGATCCCTATGGTTTTTGAATACCTGGCAATTTCCAAGCTGTACATGCTCATAGGTTACCACATACTACTCCATGTTTGAGTTTGAAGTGAGGGAGCCTGGTAGGTAGTTGGGGCTAGCTACAGATGGGACATATGTAGCCATGTTGCATCACAAAGGGAGTAGTGAAACTGAATGGGACACTCTCCCCAGACTGAGAATAATGAGCTGATCCACATACACAGATGTTATATTGTGTATGCGCTGTGTGATATACCCACACAGCACAACCTGCTGAAAACATAGCAAATAGTATGAATACATGGTTTCTGGAGGGATTTCTTCTCATTATTCTATTTGTATTTTGCCCACATTTAGCTCTTGTACAACAGAAACTGAATTTGACAATCAAATATTCTTTCACTTTGTGGAAATTAGCAGAAAGTAATATTACTCAACTATCTGCCATTTAGTAAATGCATAATATAATAAAAAAAGATGTTTCAGGTTCTTGTTTTGTTTTTAATCTCACAATCCTAGACATTTAGGAAGGATCATTTTCACAAAGTAACATAACATAGTCAGTTTATTTCAATAAAATGTACAAAATAGTTTTCCTTCTGTACTGTACATATGAAGGTTAAGAGGAGGGAAGGAGATTGTGAAAAAAGAAAGAAAATTGGTATTTGACTTTTTTATAATGCAATAAATTTTAATCTTGCGGGAAAGAGAAAGTACCTAGTATTTTTAATGAAATTCTCCTATTCCATTTCAGAGGTCCGACTGGAACATAAGGGTTTGACAACCCCTAGAGTAAGTTTTCTGTTTGGGGGATGGGAAATATATATGGCTTTTGAAGCTAGGAAGCACACTGATAATAAAAAATGAATGCGAACTGCTTAATATTTTGATCAGGGACTTCTTAGGAATCGTGAAAACAAAGAGGGACAGCTACATGCCTCACTGTAAGGATAAGCCTATGCTGAATTCAGAAACTGTGAAAAGCTAGCATTGTCTTTCAAAATGCTGGTGTTTCTACCTCTGGTCAATACTCTTCCAATTCTATTTGATAAGTTGACTTTCGTTCTTTAATTAAATCTCAGCAGACCAAATTCATATGAATTTATGCCAACAGGTTTTATATAATCCTCTTTTTGCCTAATGATTTCTTATTCAGGATTGTTAAAAAAGGTGATTTGATATACCCTTGTGAAGGAGACCCTTTATCTCATTCGAATAAGACTGATAGATGAGACAAGGTCTGTATACAATAGAGAAGCATCTTTTCAAAAATTACTTGAATCATAAAAAGCATCCAGGCAAAAAGACAGAGGCAAGTAATAGAAACATATAAGTAGTTATTGGTCGTAAATCACATCAAATAAATCAGTTGCAAGGCTCAGAAGAGCTTGGTGTTTCTGACACAACCTCCACCGATTGTTAAAAAGATATATTTTGCAATAAGGTACTTGAAAGGATGTCTTCAGTGTGTCAGCCTATGATGCAGGGGCTTTACTAGAAACTAAAGGGACCCGGTGTGAAAATTGCCCTGGGGCCACCCAACTTCTCCAGGAACCACTTACAGATACATGCTCACACACAAACATAAAGATCCATGTTAATGCACACTTACACATCCAAATCTATTCTAACCCACACTTACACATTCATGATCTCACACACAAACAATTTCAAAAGAATGTCTATAAATGTCTTACTTTTTGGCAAGGAACTCTAGCCTTTATGGTCAAGAATATCCTCATGTGATTATCCCAGATGCTGAAGATGTGGGTCAACCTTTGGTACCTACTTGCATGTTTAGTGGGACTGTCTAGTCATCTAGTCTTTCTGGCATAAAGTCTATTTCACTAATTAAAAGGCAATGGACTCTCCTACTACCTTTATCCCAGGTACGATGTTCCTACACAATATGTCTCAGGCAATTTTGCCTTGTTAATCAGGGGAGGGCTGGCAGCCCAAGGCCTGGGGGGCAAGTCTAGTCAACTGGCCCATTGCGCCACCAAAGCGGCTGCGAGCGACATTGAAAGCGGCTGTCGTGCGGCAGTCACTCCACTGGCGCCTAATGAAATCAAAGTGGCCGGCGTGCACGCACCGCACAATGGCTGTGCCTCAGCTCTTCATCCCACCCCTTTTAAGACGTGGGACAAAGAGCTGAGGCACAGCCATTGGGTCTGACTGCCGCATGATGCAGGGTATTTGGCACCTGTGGCATATACTGTATGTGGCACCCCCCCACACACACACTTTACAACTGCATACTTTCTATGGTTAGGTAAACATTGACAGGGGTACAGCATAACTATTATATACTGAGGCACACATTGACGTCAATGCGTGCCTATCACTATACATTGAGCTAGACACTGACAATACTGCACTAAAACCCCTATCACTATATACTAAGCCAAACATTGATGTGGTGTAGGCCTACCACGTCAGTGACTGGCTTAGTATATAGTAGGGATGCACCGAAATGAAAATTCTGGACCTAAACTGAAAATTCAGCATTCACTTGGACAAAACCAAAAAAAAAACCCAAAAAACTTTAAAATACTTTATTAAAAGTAACTCACCAAAATTACCGCTCAGATCTATATGCCGCTAATTACCTTCCGTTGCTACAACGTTTAAAGGGAGACCTTCGTAGATGGATGCCCTATAACATATCTCTTCTTGGTAGGGTCTATAGTGTCAAGATGTCTCTCCTTCCTAAAATACTTTACCTTTTCCGCTCGCTCCCGGTCCCTTTGGTGTCCCGAGACCTGGACCTTTTCCAGGCGGAGATTTTCCGCTTTGTCTGGAGGGGGGCTAGACCAAGATGGAGAAGATCCCACCTTTATCGATCTCGTGCGTCGGGGGGCTTGGGGGTACCTCATTTGTTGTCTTATTTTCATGCTGTCCAATTAGCTCAGCTTACGCTGGTCCATCTTGGTGCCTTGGCCCCGAGGTGGGTCCCCCTTGAGGAAGCCATGTGTCACTTGCCGGACGTCTCGGAGGTCTGCTGGCTGGGAGGGGACGTACGTCCGAGCTGTTCAGGTAGCCCCACGTTGTCCTTTTCTCTCGCGTTATGGGATCGCCTCAAGATGCGGTATTCCTTGCTCCACACGCCGTCTGTTCTCACTCCTTTGTTTCGTAACCCGGCTTTCCCCGCCGGTTTGTCATGTGCGTCCTTCCTCTGGTGGCGGTCTCGCGGTATAACTAAAGCTGGTCACATGTATCACAGGGGCAGTTTGCACACTCTACACACACTCACTACCGCCTTACAGATGCCCCCTACCGAAGCTTTTCATTTTCTCCAACTCCGATCTTTCTTGACAGCGCTCAAGTTTACCCGCACTTTGACACCTCTGACTCCGTTTGAACGTTTGTGCTGGACGGGGGGGAGACAGCCGGGTGCGATCTCTCAGCTTTATACTCACCTTATTGCCTGCGCGTATTCTGATTCCCCTCCCCACTGTCGGCTGTGGGAGCGTGACCTGGAAGTCTCACTGACTCAGTCAGACTGGACGGAAATCTATGCTAACACTTTTTCGCTTACAGCTAACACTCTTATTAAAGAGGGTGCATTCAAGGTGGTTGGCAGGTGGTATCTTCACCCTTCCCGGATTGCCCAGATTTTCCCGGGTTCCAGCGATGGTTGCACGAGAGGTTGTGGAGAGAGGGGCTCCTATTTCCACATGTGGTGGACGTGTCCCCTAGTTACAGATCTGTGGTCATGGGTCTTCGACCTTCTTAGTGAGGTCGTTGGTGCTCGAATAGACCGGTGCCCTCTGACGGCCCTGCTTAATAAGAATCATCCTAACCCCCAACTCCCCTTACACACTCATCGGCTTATTCACAGAGTTTGTGCGGCGGCGAGACTCTCCCTAGCTAAAAACTGGAATACATGCATCCCTTCCCACACACAACTTTTGGCCAAAATTTGGCATATTATGCACATGGAAAAACTCACCGTATACATACATGACACTTCTGAGCGTTTTTTGAGGGTGTGGACCCCCTGGATGTCTTCTGCTTATGCCGATGGCTCTACAGGTAGGATGGCCGCTTTGTGAAATATTTCCGC
This sequence comes from Spea bombifrons, assembly GCF_027358695.1. Lineage (NCBI taxonomy): Eukaryota > Metazoa > Chordata > Amphibia > Anura > Pelobatidae > Spea > Spea bombifrons. The sequence continues at coordinate 52,804,138 of NC_071091.1, forward strand.
GGCTAGTTGGCTCCGTTTCTATATCTATATATATATTTATTTTTTTATTATTATTATATATATAACTTTTTTTTTTTTTTTTTTTTTTTTTTTATCCCCCTTCCCTCTTCCTTTTTCTTTTCTTTTCTTGTCTTTTTCTCTTACACGCCATCTCCCCTGTCTATCTTATAATACGGGTGGATTGGCCACTAGTCTTAGTAGCTGGTACTACTGTGCAGTCCTGCGGCCCCCGCCCCTGCGGTGGGCTTCCCAGCCACCTGCGCCGCCCCTATCCCACTGCTAGCCTCTTGGAGGCCTCACCCACTAATACCAGGGATCTTGGCCCACGGGACTCCTTCTTCCTTATTGAGGTCTCTGTTCCTTAGGTGGTTTCTGCCTGTGCCGCCTTGTTTTTTTTTTTTTTTTTTTTTTTTTCTCTGTACGCTAATAGTTGTATTTCCAGTATGGCTCGAGTGTCAACTATGTTCCCCTGTCGAGACCTATGTTCTCCACCTTTGCTCACTCGACTATTCTGGGACACATGGCCCATTCGGGCTTCTAATTCTGGTATTGTTTCTGCCGCATTTTGATTCCACATGTTTTATGCTGCAATTAATTCTCCATTGAAAAAATGAAAAAGACGCCAGGACACGGTCCTTGTTTTGTAATGCTTTATTTACATTTGTTTTGCCACATGCTGTGTCTGGCTGTCAATAAAAAATTTCTTGAATCGAAAAAAAAAAGTAACTCACCAAAATTAGACTAAAAAAAAAATCAACAACAATATTAATGTATATATATATATATATATATATATATATATATATATATATATATATATATATATATATAATTAACACCAATCACAATCATATCATGCCCAGGTTCTAGCATGTGCTGGATGACTTAGCATGATAGGAGTGTGATTGCTGTTTGCTATATATATATATATATATATATATATAATTATTCTGTCCAATAAAAGTGTTGTTAACACACCAAAGTTGGACCAAAAAAAAAAATTTGATAACAGCAATCACACTCCTATCATGCCTAGGCAGCCAGTATATGCTGGAATCTGGGCATGAAAGGAATGTGATTACAGCCTCCCTATGCCATGCTATCACCTAACACTTACACATCCATGCTATCTGAAACCCTCATTCACAAACATTCAGCATAACACCCATCACTCTCACACACTCTCCCTGAATCTTGTTCTACCTTTCTTCTGTCACTGTCACTTTTCCTCCCCCTCCTCGTTCTTCCTCTTCTTCTGTGTCCTGTCCTTCCGGTGCGGAAGATGGTGGGCATGGCTTCAGTGTTTTTCTCAAATCCCGGCGCACAAGTCCTGACGCACAGCCACAGTTGCCGCGCCGGCACCCCTCAGATGAGCGGCAGCCGGGGCGGGCCGCCCCTGCCAGGTACGCTACCGGCACGACAGCCGCATTCAATCCAGCCGCAAACTAAGCGGCTGCGTTGAATATCCGTCTGCCGCCCGGATTCAGGGTGGCCTGGGGGGCAATTGCCCACCGGCCCAGCCCGCCCCTGTTGTTAACTAACTGCTGAAAGCTTAATGCTTGTTGCATATTTATTGGGAAAAACAACTTGTCACTCCATATAGGGACTATACAAAAGTAAAAGTACTTTACTCTACCTTTACCATTAGGAAACATTTTTGCAGAGGCCCCTGCTACCAAATGATTGATTGTTTTTGAGAAATCAATTTGCAATGATTTTCAAAAAATCAAATACTGCAACCCATTGTGCATAAAATAAATGACAAATTCATAATAACTTAACTGCATACCATACAGTGGTGGTCTATAGTAATACTGATACTTAAACTATTTTAACTAAAATATCACTGTATTATGTGTGCAGCCCAAGAAGTCTTCTTCTGAAGTCATAAAAGTCTTCACTTTTTAATCTACCTTGAAAGGCATCAGTGTAGCCTTTATATTGTCCATAATTGTGCTACAGTATTGCAAGGCAAAGTCTTCCTATAGCTCCTGTTCTAAAAATCTGCATTAGACACGCTTGATGAGTTCATATGAGACCAGACAATATGTATTCTATTGCTGAAGCTAAATCTACTGCTCAATGGTGTAAGGATTTGTTTAGTGTTAATGCAGATAAGACATGTTTGGAATATGATTTGCAAAATATAAGGTATAAAGGGCTATCCATGCTAAGCCAAAAAGTAAGATTACCATAAGAGAGTGAAAACTGAATTACAGCTGTGATCACAGACAGACCCTCCTTATATGCTTGCCCCTACTTAAGGCTGGCCCTGTCAGGCAATTCTTATGGAGAGACACGTGCCCTTCTCTACAGATGCTCATGCCCCCTGCGATGTCACCTGTGACACAGCTGAGAGGTAATGCCTGAAAAGATGTTTGACCATTTAAATCTTTTTCAATTTAACAAGTGTCAATATAAGTGCTCACATTCATGACATTCATTATGTCAGTCGCTGTGAGGAGAACATGGATGGTACCTGCTGATAGAGGAAAGGCTAGGATGTAATGCAACAGTCTACTCCCTTCAAACACTGCACATACAGTAAGTTGTTTTTCAACTCACATCAAGTTGACTGTTTTGCAGTTAAGTATAATTTGATGAGTGTGGCTAGAGGAGGGAGTGGATGGGTCAATATGCAAGTGTGGGCCTGGGAAAGGCCACTCACTGGGACCACACACTTATCTTACACAATGAGCCACCTTGTCGTCACGTAGGTGCTGCAATGGAGGTCTATGCTGTTGCAGTTTCATTGATTTTACAGTTCCTCAGGCCAGTCAGATGACATCAGAGGATTTCCCCAGTCAGCCCATCATCACCACTGATCACAAAAGTTGATGAGTGCCAAATCCAGTACACTGAGGAGGTATGCATTTTATCCAACTTGTGCAAATTTGCTCCTGCAAACTCACTTCAACTGGCAACTCATATTTACTGGCACTTTGGTGATCCTAATATGTATAAACTTAGCAATAAGCAACCGCTCACAACAATGTGTAATTTTTCTAAATTTGATTCATTTTAGTAGATGTTCCTATAAATTACAAAAACTAAAGATCCTAGTTCTTAGTGCAGTGTCCCTTTAAAATGTGTTGTGGCTATAAACCTTCAGCCTTTTTTCCCCTGATGTGTTATTTCCTCAGTTGGCATTAAAGTGAGGTCATAATTCACCAGCTCAATGACGTTTCTATAAATTAACGGGCCTCCTAAATGCTGTTTATTTTTAATTTGTGAAAAGTAGGTACCACTCTACCGCAAATTAGGCTCTCATTTGTCAGTGTCTTGCAGAGCAAAAGATGTGCTTTTCCCATCACTCTTGCTCACACTGTGCAGTGCCAGCTACCATGCTGCTTTCACTCCGAAAATATATTCAAAAAACCAGTCAGCTAGCAGAACTCCAGCAGTGTAGATGATTTGATTAGTTATTTAGTAAGTGTTTATTTTATAAGACATATGCAAGCTTTTGCACCTACTTTTATGATGTGCACACATGACAAAGCAGACAGCATTGCCTCAGTGTGCCAGACCTCTGTAAGATAAAATTAAATGAACTTTCTCCACGTAAGTCAGACACGATTGCTCATCAAACACAGTAACCAGTTTCTAAAGGTGGTTAACACATACAGTTACCGTAGGAAATTGGGAATGCTGGCTGGATGACAAGATATATTATTTCACAAAAGAAGATAGATACGGTAAGCTTGTTTATTTTAGTAACTCAAGTGCAAAAAAACAATCCCGAGGCACAGTCAACACCAATAAACACATCGGTAACATGAAAAGGAAATATATCTATTACTAGTCAATGCGATTAGATATTTACATTAATCTAAAACACAGATTCTTTTGTAATCTAGGAGCTACTGAATATGTATCCCTCTTTCTGTGAATCCACAGACATTGGGTCACATTAATGCCCCACCACTCATTGCATTTCAACAAGGAATTAAAGGTAGCTAAGGTATATACATTACATTGAAGAAAAGCTTCTTAAAAGTTTGTGTTTTATTGTGTGATAAAAACTTTAGAGGAAAGCACAAAATGGCAGATCTGGTGAGGCTTAGTAGCCTAACATACTAAACAGTCTATGTCTAAGTGGAACTTCACCTTTAAAACATTATTTTTTTTTAATTTTTTTTTATAACAAAGTACAAAAATACATTTCTTTTATATTCGTTTGTTGTCACTGAAACCACGAATACTAAACATACAAATACAAAAAAAACATTTCAGACATGTTAAAAAGATTCCCCTGTTGCGACCATATCCTTAATTAGTCTTAAATTTTATCACCAAGATTTATATTAATATAGTTTATTAACTTATTGAGTTATTTGCCCTCAACATTATTAATTTAAAGAATCTGTCAGTCCAGCCTGCCTTGCTGTATTTGGTCTAACCATCGACTCCAGAAATGATCTCTATTTTGGTTCCATATAGATTTAGATAAAATTCCTTTTTCCATCTGGAGTTGATAAATCAATTGAGTTTTAACTTTATTCCAATCAATCCCTTTAGTAGTCTTCCAATTTCTTGCAATTTCCATTTTAATAGATACCTTTAAAACATTATTATTATTATTTGTTAAGAGTGTAGAGCAAAAAGGCAACAGTCAACATCGTAGTAAAATCTAGTGTATTCTTCTACAAATTGTAGGTTGGGCCATATAACAGCCTCTGGTAAATGGTGGAAAGCATCTGAAAGTAAGGTGGAGCAGAGACAATCATGAAGCGCTTTCTTAAGGGTTATGTATATAAAATCAATTCTAGTGCAAAGCAGTGAAATTACCAATGGGATTACCAGTAAAAAAAACTAACTACACTGCCTCACTAATGTTTAAAGCCAGCCTGTGGAAAGTTCAACAACTTCTAAATTCTGTTTCTCAACAAGAACAGCCAATAATAATAATAAAAAATCAACAGTGAAGTTCAGTTGGTTGCTATGGTAATTAAACTACTTTTACCACGCTGCGCCATTTACAACTTGTTCTGTACAGATAACCATTATACCGTACATTATGTAACCACTTACATAGTATACACAATATAGGGTGTGATTATCTTAATTTTATTTTGCTTTTTTATCTATAGGTTCCAATATGGGTACTTGTGATGAAGAGGCAGCAGTTAGCTCTAGCCATATAGATGTGTAATTAAATTGGTATTAGGACTAATGGTCATAGCCATATGGTCATAGCCATAGAGCTTTTGGTCATAAGACTTTTGGTCTATGACAAATAATCCTAGATGCATTGCATTGATTTTTGTCCTTTTAGATTCCAAAAATAATGTTTTACATTATCTTAATGGGTTGGGTTAACAATGGGGCAAGCAGTTCATAATGACTAGGAAACAAAAGTTATATCTATAATTTGGTCTAGGACCAGCCCAATTTGTTATTTAGCGTAATGGACCAACATATTTTTGTCTGTCTACATTAATTAGGGATCTTTTAAATAGCTTAAGTGCCATATTTATCAGGAGCTATTATGTTAGCACCATGTGTAACCACTGTGCAATTATTGAAAAAAATATAGTATATAATGAGTATTTGGATCAAAACCTTGTTGATTACTCAAATGGCAGCCTGCAGAATGGATTTAAGTATCTTAATTGATGAAGTGCCTGAGTATAACAATTATAGTAGCTCATTCTGCTTTGTGATTAACCCAAACAATCTGCGTATATTTTTATTTTTCATTTTTAGCATTTAAATTTAAGCTATTACAAAAAGGGAACACATAAAATACCAGATAATGCTCACAAAATGTTTTTTTTCTTTAAAACAATTGTAGTATTAAGTTGTTTCACAGATTGGTGTTTTAATTAAACTGTATTAAACAAAAATCTCCTACGGAGTATTTATGTATCTTTATTTAATTCTGTTTTTCTTCTATATGTATATATTGAAAAGCAGTCTGTATGCTTTCATGTGCATGTTTTATGTCAACAAAAGTACCTATTACAAATATGGGCTGTTGCACCAGGGACATGGAAATTCAGATAATATAAACAATCATATGCCAAGTAACTGAAGGTATTTTGCATTTTAATATAAAATATTGATTTAGGGAGGAGATCAGGGACATATTCCTGCATCAGTGACCTTGATGTGTTTTTTAATTAGGATGCCAAGAATACATCTATGTTAATGGTTTTATCTAAAGTTTTCAAAAACCTTGAATAAGTTTATTAAGTAGGTTAATTTCCCTCATTGCCTTGCCTTAGTACCCTTGAAGGTATACTGTGCGGTTTAAAAAAGAATATATATATATATATATAATTCAGTTTGTTACCAGAAAGGTAATTACTATAACTTATATACCATACAATGCATATTTATTTCTCCATTGTGCAATCAACAACCTTTATTCATCAGTGATGAATAATTATTATATATAGTTGCTGAGGCATGTAGAACATTTTAGGGCCTTGGGTGTCCCTTAGTCATTATTATTATTATTATACTTTATTTATAAAGCGCTGACAGATTCTGCAGCGCTGTACAAATAAAAAAATGTTACAGATAACGACAAGTACAATACAGCTATTGACATACAGATACAAGAGGAAGGGCCCTGTTCCCGCAGGAACTTACAACAGAAAGAACTATGTCATTTTTACCTGTTGTACAGTACAGTGAATTATGATAGTGCTGTACAAATCTATAATACTAAAATTAAAATAATAATATATTGTATAATGCATGAACTCAGTGAGATCATAACAAATTATCATAACAAAACCTTTCTCAGGCATTTTCCTAAATAAAAAAGGTATACAATTAACCACAAATACAATAAGGGGATTGGCAAAGTGGACCACAGGAGACAACCACATATCTTATACGTGGCTTCACTATAAGGTCCCTTGCACTTGAATACTACAGAGAAAACGTTTCCATAGTGTAGTGGTTGCTGCTGATCGGCTTTAAGCTGATCAGCAATATTTTTACCAACTCTCAGATAAATGATTCTGTTAAAGAGGAAAGATGGAAGTGTACTGTTAAAAGCTGGCTTCCTCTGTGGGAATAGTTTGAGAACATTTTGTGTCTCCAAATGTTTTTAAGGGGTACGTTTTCTCAATACATGGATAACTTAAAAGTAACTTTCAAAAAAGTGGCCCTTTTTGTTTCAATTAGTTTTCAAAAAAATACTAATGGCTTTTTGTAAGTGTTTAGGCCAATCTAGACAAACACACAATGTTTTTTTTATCATATTGGTAAGCAACACAATTTCTGAATCCTAATCATCCAGAGGATCCACTAGCTAAGGTTCATGGAGGAAATGACCTAATTAACTTTAGAAGAGTGACTAGAGTAGTGATGTATGAATGTTTGGGACAGGGTATTCTGTCTTTGAAGTAGAAGGGTAGATTGAGATGTATATATAGCATCTGCCATGAGTACATGCTAAAAGTAGGGGACTGGAATCTGCTGTGAGTGTGTGCCGGACCTTAGAAGGTCTGGAATGGGTACATGTTAGTGCTAGGGGACCAGTAAGCATCTGGGATGAGGGGGTTAAATATATATATATATATATAGATATATACATACACGATCAGCCATAACATTATGTCCACCTGCCTAATATTATGTAGGTCCCACTTTTCCCGCCAAAACAGCCCTGACCTGTCGAGGGATGGACTCCACTAGACCTCTGAAGGTGTGCTCTGGTATCTGGCACCAAGACCTTAGCAACAAATCGGTAAATCCTGTAAATTACAAGGATTTTCTAGTAGAGAGCAGAATTAATAATTCCATCAATTAAGGTAAGTCGCCCCGGGTCCTGAAGCAATAAAGCAGCCTCAGACCATCATACCACCACCAATGTGTTTGACTGTTGATATGATGTTCTTATTCTAGAATGCTATGTTAGCTTTACGCTTAATGTACCGGGACCCATGTCTTCCAAGAAGTTCCACTTGTGTTCTTTTCGGTCTGAAGTTTTCGACTTGCAACTCTCCCATGGGTGCCATTTTTGCACAGCCTCTTCCTTATGGTGCAAGTAAGGGAAGTAAGGCCTGCAGTTCTTTACATGTTAGATTCAACAGGACTGGCAGTAATCAAGACTGCATGTGTCTAGTGAAATTGAGTCCAATTATCAATTAAATTTGGTTAACTGGTTGATTTAGTAACTAAGGGGGGCAATTATTTTTTCACATTGGCCCAGGTAGGGGTGGATAGCTTTTTCCTCCTATACATGAACTCATCATTTAAAAACTCCAATTTCTATCTTCCTGGGTTGTCTTTTTCTGATAGTAAAATTAGTTATGAGGTAACCTGATGTGTGACAAATGAGAAAAAATAGAAGAAATCTGGAAGGGGCAAATATTTTTACACAGCAAAGTAGTTCTCTACAATTGTCCTTATAAATTACATTTAAAACATCTATTTTTGTTAGCCTGCAATATAAAAATAAAATTCTGCTAAAGAATAATACAAAAAAAGTCATTAAAGTACAGAAATCAAATATATAATCCGAACCACTATGACCTGTTTGGTTTTATAGCTGACAAGGTTTACCAGTGTTTGTCAGCAGTAACCAATAACTTTAATTTGTCCATCCAGTATATGCTGTATTTGTTCTAATGGATTGGAAAGTAATTGAATTTTTGGGAGTCTGTGTATGGTTTAGATTAGTTAAGGATTCTATGCATTTAAATGAAGACAGTGGACACACTATATCTGTAATCCCTTTTATAAGCTATGAACAGCTTTTCTTGGTTTTCCTCCTTTTTAACATTTATTCTCTTTCTTAAGACTGCCGATCAACTAAGTTGGAAACTAAAGCTTCGCTTGCACCTATAGAACAGCTGGAACAATGCTACAAATGGTTCCGAACCTCTCTAGCTCGCTAATATGTCATTTTAGATCTAGAAAGTGGTTTAAACCTACAAAGTCTATTTTTTAAAAGTCCATTTAAAATTCACAGTTTTTTGTTTCTTTCAACCAGACTTCACAATAATATTCTGCTTTAAAATAATCACAGCAGTATACCAACATTGTTGTTCCTGTTCAACACCAGGAAAGAACATCCAAAGTAATATTTACTTAGTATTTCTTTTCCAGACGTATATCGTGGTGTGTTTTTTCTGTCTTTATGGCATTTTGGAGTCCTGGAAACCTACATTACTCACAATGTCATTGAATACAGCTGTACAGAAAATGTATTATTTATTTAAGGTGGACAGGATATAATTTTGATTTCTTCTTTATGTTATTCCATTTATCATTTTACTAATGTTTCACTAATGTTTACAATCCATCAAGGTCACTAACCTTCATAAGATAGATTTCAAACACCATATCCAAATAAATATACAAGAATTGTTCAAGTATGAACACTGGATTATGTTTTATTTATTTGTATATATCTGTAAGTATATACTTTTTACAAATTTGTTTTAGTTGTTTGATCTAAAGATCTCTTAATATCAATTAACCACACAATGTATCACATTATGGGTGGTGGGTCATGTCCACACTCTCAAACCATGTCATGTTAGCCCTATTTCTGCTGTCCTCTTTTGTACCTTCTGTATGGAGGGGCATCCTTAGGGCCAATATACAGATATATTTTCAAATTCAGACAAGAAGATGGAATTGCTGATTATTGTATTATGGATTGTCCTAATAAAGGCTTAGATCATCTGTCTTGTAGACATTGTTTAAACCTTTCTGTGCCAACCAAATGTGTAATCAGGGATGAATTGTGGATTAAAATGGACCCTGCTACATTGGAGTCAGAGGCAATTACATGTCGTATGTGTGGCAAACTGCTCAATACACACAGCCCCGACATTGCATGACTATTCCTTTGCAGCATACGGCAGTGTACATCCAGCCTCATGAATATGTATAAAGGTGTGGGAGAGGTGCCATTGGTATCTGCCTTTTGCCCAGTTTGCCTGATGGCCTGAATTTAATATATGGTTGACCATGCATGCAGGCCCGGACTGGGGCAAAAAATAGGCCCGGGCATTTAAGCCTGAGCAGCCCATTTTTATTTATTTATTGTTAAAGCCCACCCTTCATGTACCATCTTTGCATTTACTCACTCATTCACACAAATCATTAACACATTCATTAATGCAGTCTCACAAATCATTCATGCAATTCATCCACACATGAATTCATTGTCATACGCATTCACACAATTCATCCACACATTTATTCATTCATTCATTCTCATACTCATTCATACTACCCCCTCTCCCCATCTTATCTGCCCCTTCTCACTATGTTCCCCCTTTTCACTATGTACCCCCTTCCCCACTTCTCAATATGTACCCTCTCTCATTATCTAAACCCCCTCTGACCCTTCTCACTGCACCCCCCTCCCTCACCCTACTTACCAGCAACTGCGACCGGGCCCGCGGCAGGGCCGGATTGACTTAGGGGCTGATGGAGCTGCAGCTCCAGGCCCCTACCTTAAAATAGGCCCAGTCAGGACTGGACTGACTGGGCCTATGCGGCCTCTACGGCCGCATTAACGCAGGGCCCCTTAAGCCCGCCGCAACTGCGACCGGGTCCGCCACTCTAAGGGGCCGGGAAGCCCCCACCAGGGCTGGCCTTAGGGGTCTGCGGCCGCACAGGGCTTAAATTAAAACATCGGCGTTTTTTTTTAGACTTTATTTAACATCCTCCATGTTAAATAAAGTTAACAAAAACTTTATTTAACATGGAGGATGTTAAATAAAGTAAAAAAACAACAACAAAAAAACCCCCGATGTTTTAATTTAAATCCTGTGCGGCTGCACACCCGTAAGGCTGGCCTTGGTGGGGGCTTCCCGGCCCCTTACAGTGGCGGAGCCGGTCGCAGTTGCGGCGGGCTTAAGGGGCAGATGCGTCCGGTCCTGACTGGGCCTATTTTAAGGTAGGGACCTGGAGCTGCAGCTCCATCAGCCCCTAAATCAATCCGGCCCTGCCGCGGCCCGGCCCACCGGGCAAATGCCCGATGGCCAGTCCGGGCCTGCATGCATGTCATATGTTGTAGTACTGCAAGAATATACTTGCGTGACCCTCCCATTCTTTTACATAGATGGCAATATTTTTAAAGCCTAGCAGGATCGAGCAGTGAAGAAGATATACATTGTATGGGGCAGGGCAGCAGAGCCAGGTACACATAAAACATCCAGCACAGACACAGGAAGGAATTGCTCTGCCACTACTATATAAAGCTTTTTCACTGTTCATTGTTCTGTTCCCTGCATGCCACTCTGCATACACCCTTCCTGGCTCATACACTAACACTATATGCAAACACACACCCAGTCTAACACCATACACTGACAAGAAAATGCACACAAACACACACACTCTAACATTCTAAATGGAAACTCCACCCAGTATAACACTGCATACTGACACCCCTCCACACACACACACACGCTCATTCTAACACTGCATACTGACACCCCACACAGTCTAGCATTGCACACTATCACACATAAACATATTGTAGCACTGTACATTAACACATGACTGACATAACTGTGAAAATGTATCTAGCCCACTACAGGAGAAAGAATGTTCCAACTATCAAAGGATTATGTCTGAATAAGATGACATAATTGCCCACCAAATACAAATGTGCTGGTTTCCATTTTGATATACTGTCTAAATTATAGGCCTCGCTATGTAGTGGACTAAGTGGTTACCCAATCACTCAGTCTACCATTTCTTTTTCAGAGTATATTGAATTGATGCAGTAAAAGATATTTCCCTTTAGTTCATTTTAAGTTAATGTACTTTTTGTCTAAATGCAATATGCAACAGAAAGTAAGTAGTGCAAGCAAATAAGCGCTTTATTTGATTGCTCAAAAACAGGAAAGTCATCTCTAATATGGTCTTTCAGCATTTTGTTTTCAGTTTTGATATGAGAACAATACAACAGACTGACTAATATGAAAGCAACTACTGTATGTTACTTATGGATGTCACACTACTCGCGTTTAAGTTGTCTTATTGATTGTGCAGCACTGCTAATATTGTTGAACTATTCTTTTATACACAGAAGCCTCATGTGAACAATCAATTACAAGGACAAAAAAAACAGTCTCTGCCTAAAAGTAGCTACCTATTTTCTTGGCAACATGATAAAAATAAAGGAGAAATCCGATTGCCTTTTGGAGTCAAGAAGGAATCCCCCCCCCTTCTTGACTCCAAAAGGCGATCGGATTTCTCCTTGGATCAAGAAGCTCTAAAATATTAATTCTATGTATAGCCCTGTATGTCATGCCTTTTTAAAAAATATACTAGACCACTTTTGAAGGCATCTAATGTATTAGGCAGTGAATTCCACACCTTTATTGTAAAGAATCCCTTTCTTTGTCATCTATGAAATCTCGGCTCTTGATCTTTTGGATCAAGAGTAGGAAGGTTAGGTAGGAGGGTTGAACTTGATGGACTTAGGTATTTTCTCAAACTTATGTACTATGTAACTATGGAAGGCTTCGGGTAGCCGGAGTAAAGAAGTTCCCAGGTATGACCATATGGCTATACTTTGCTCCCCCAGGCAGGTAATGGCACACTTGGCTCAGGGGTTGTCTTCAGAGCCTCTCCTTGCCCCTGGAGCACAGGGAAAATTCTCAACCTTTCCCCTCCACAGTCACCTTGATTGTCAGGCTGCAGATGGTTTTAATGCCCAGCACCTGTATCTGATATAGGCTTTATAGGAATCGTGTAGACATCTAGTTTCTTGCAACAGCCGACATGGATTTTCCACCCTGCTCTCCAACTGCTCTATCCCAGGTACCCAAAATATGGGTTTGTAAAGTGTAGGCTGTATATGAGGCTACATATAATATAACAAAAGCAAAACAAAGAAAATCAGCTTTGGATGTTCCTAGACTCCCCAGCACTCAAAAGGGTTATACTAATCATGTATGAATGGCTTTTTTCTTGAAAAAATATAGGTTTCAAGACTGTTACAGTGAGTGTTATAAAAGATTTATCATAATGTTACATGGCTATACTGTCTGTACCACACATATTCATGTTTTATGTAATTTTGAATATAAGGATTTTTGCCAGTATGTAAACAATGGAGTGCCCACAAATAGTTTTACTTATGTCTTCTAAAAGCCCAGATGGACACTTGATGTATAGTTGGTATACAGGTGATTCCCATGTCATAAATAAATACAATTTAAGAGCATCCATTTATTGCTTCTTAGTAGGCTATACTTCATCAAGTGGTTGATTGTTTTCCATTGGTGTGAAGTAAAATTTTTTATTAAATCATTGTTTTATTTTTTCCCCTGGGAGTTGTATGGTGTCTTTTTTAAACTATTTTTTTGCAGTGTTCTCTGTCAGAGATCAACATAATGTGACTAGAAATACCTCTGGAGTCTTTGTAGACTCAAATGTTCATTTTGATTGTAGACGGTACCCCAGACGATCTCATGGTGACATCACTGGAGTCCATATAAATGTATATATTTTTTTATCTTTGGTCTCCCAAACTTCTGTTTACACAGTGATCAGAAATCTCTGTACCACTGCTTTGTTTATTATACCATGTGTAATCTGCAACAGAGGGGCCACCAGAGACCTCAGTAGGGAGATATAATGGCTTTTTCACTGAAACCGGCAGCACAGAAGCAGTAACTCCTGCTGACAGAAGAGAGGCCAGTCTGTCTCCAGCCAGCTGTGTATCAGGAAGAAGATCTCTCTACTTTTTCTCAAAAAGCAAGGGTATACTAGCCCTAATGTCCTAGTGGTTGTTGTGGTCAGGCCTGGACTGGCCATCCATACAAACTTAGGAGATGGTCAGACAGCACCTAAATTGCACAAGCAGGGTTCCACCAAACACCCTCAAAAGTAGTAAAAAATCAATATGAATAAATCAGTGCAGTTTTATTTCCACACAAGTGGCGACGTTTCAAGCCAATAGGGTTTTTCTCAAGCCATGGACTGGCCGTTTGGCACACCGGAGAAATGCTCCATACTCTAGCAGCAGACTGGGTTCTGTAGGGTGCAGTCACTGGCTGGATATGCCTGGATGGATGCTACGTGGGCAGCAAAACCTTAATGTTCAGCCACTTATATCTAGCAAGGAGTTTGGATAAGACTATCAATATTCTTTTCTGTTAAGGGCATTGTTTTAATATGATTACACCTTTAGAGGAAAGCTATAACGAACGATCTGCTAAAGTTTATTTGCAATTGTTTTGGTTTTGTTATGACCAATCGACTTTTTCTTTAAAATTGGAAATTAAGTCTTCTAATCTTAAAATATCAAAGAAAACTGAAATAAATTACTTGTATTAGTGATTTAATTGTGTCCACCTGTTGAAGAATAGACTGCTTTATTAGTTTGACATGTTTCTTCCTCAGTCAGATTTATACTCAACTGATTTGGTTATCAGTTCAGACACTAAATACATGAGCAGATGCGTAGTTTAGCACACATGAATCAAAATGTATTTCATTATACCTGCGAGACATAGTGATGTGTTTTCTTATATGGCCCAAATGTTTTATAAAAGTATTTAATGAGTATTTAATGCACTGTATTGTTTCCTATAAAAAATCTCCCGACAATCTAGTTTGAGCAGCTGGTGCTTTATTTCATAAATAGATGGGGCTCTAAGTATTCTTGGTGACAGATCATGAAAAGTCAGGGGTTCCTTTGGGCAATTATAGCCTCAGATATTATTTTCATCATAACATATTAAATGTAGGTTGAGGAGGCCTGAGGAAAGAACCAGCTTAATGCAAATAAAACGAAGACCATGTAATGCAAATTGAAATGCTGTGATTTTAAGTAACCATATTTTATAAAATGAAGTCATGCAAAGAATGTAGGTAGCATATTTATATATTATACAATTTTACAATGTTTAAAATGTAGTTATACATATATTTTTTAATGTATACATAAAGCTGTATTTTAGTTTGATACACCTGGAATCTCACCAACTATTAGTAAAAGTAAATAAAAAGTACAAATTAAATACTACATCTGCGACATAACCTTTTTGAATGTTGCACAGACGCAATCAGGGATATATCTTGGCCTAGGGCATGCATAAATTTGATACTTTTACTAAATGTGGTCAGAGCTCAAATATGGGCTAACATCCTTTAATTGTTTTCTACCACAAAATCCTCATATTGCAGAGGTGAAGAAAATTAACATATTTCACGTGTTCAATAAAAAACAAAATCACCTTATAAAACCAAGAAGACAGACTGAATTAAGAGACCAAAAAAGTGTATTTTAAAGTAAAAATAAGGATTGTATAGACAATAATAGGTTAATACTGGAGAAATACCACACTAAAATGTCAGATGTAAAATAGAAAATATTAAACACAGTGCATAGGTAGAAATATATATTTGCTTTGCTAAAAGGATGCTGTATTTTACAGCAATATTTGTTTTTATAGAACACATTAATACCTTGTCCACATTTATATATTTTTCTATATATCACTATAATTATTTTTCTACGAGATGTTGCATATACCTCATGTTAACATAGCATTTATGTTAATGTGAGCCACTTTACTTAAAAGTATGAATATGTTACAAAAAACCTTAAAATTCAATAATTGCTCCTTATTTATACTAATCTTGGAATCCTGCTGTTAGTGCCATGTATAGTTTTACTAAAATTCATAATGGATAAAAAGACTGTGCCATTAAAACATATATTGCGGTGCTAAATATAAAAGATAATGGGATGGATTCAATACCAGTGATGAATCTAATATTAGTAATTGAAAAGCAACCCTTGCATGTATTACAATGTAAAAATAAGATAAAAAATAGAACTATATGCACCAGGATTCAATGACTAAGATAAGACGTATCACTGATTTTTATCTTATTTCCTACCATTAAAATCTAGCTGAGAACTGATATAGTTAGTGTCTTGTGACAGATTTATTTCTGGCATTGAATCCAGCTCATTTGTGGAACATTAATAAGCCATCATTTTAAGAAGTCATCTGCTGAAAATGTTTGTACATTTTCTATACTTACCTTGCATTAAAAGTGTTTTATCCAAAGACAATTCACTGACTGTATCCAACAGAAAGTTACTTAAGGAAGTGGCACAAAATCTTCAAATGTGAGCAGCCTTGGTGGCCATTGCCCCCACATCCACCTTGTCAACCCCATCCTGTTGTTACTTGTACCTTTTGACATGTTGTCAAACAACAAAGGTCAAAAGTTGACCAAAATACATACAGTCCCTTATTTGTACTCGTAATCCACAAAAAATGCTCTTGTAAAGAATATAATTGTCCATCATCTTTCAGGTTTTTTTAAGTATTAATAGTAGTAAGCAAGTCTGGTTATGATGAGCCATGGAACGCACTGGTGAAAACTGGCCTACTGGACAAACTTGGTGCTAAGTATGTAGGCTGTTACAAGTTGCCAGGATATTAGAAACAGGACATTAGTCTTTGACTTGAGGATTTTAAGTCCCCACCACTCTCATTTATTGGCTTTTAAATTAGTGACGGAAAACAGACCTTTCAATTTTGGCACCATTCTAACAAATATAAATAAAGTTAAGCCTAACCTGCTGAAAGTTTAGGACAAACATCCGCTGCTGCTAATTTCTCAGCAGCATATGTGTCAGTTTTGTTTTCTTGGCTCTATTCCATTTTGAGCAGAATCTTATAGTAACCGGCAACATCCTGATTCCTGTTATACTGTGTGTACTTTCCACATATCAAGACGAGTGCAAGGCTTATGTACTTAAGTGTGTCATAAACATATTTTACTTAATTACACAAAGTTTATAACAATGGCTGGATTATGTGTAGTACTGGATACAAATAATTATCGACACAAGAAATGTCATGCCTTATAGGATTCTGAAAAGTAATACAGAAAAATCTTACCTTCTCTTAGACTGCCTCAGATCTGCGGCAATAAAAAGTAATAAGAATAAGATTTACAGTGATTTAGAATATTCCTCATAACTAGAAAGAGATGTGAATAAAAGCATGCTATTCCTTTATGCTTCTTCATTTGAAATAGCTTAAAATCGTGTCACACAACATTATACTGGATTCAGTGCTTTTCTGCCCTGACGTGTGAGCTGAGGCTATCCAAAGCTAGTTTCATTAAATGCATTTATATTATTGGTTTTGAAACAACTTAGAACATCCATAGTAGAGTGTGAGCATGCCAACAACGATTATGTTTCAACCAATAATGAGAAAAACTGTCCTTTTTCCAAACCTCACACCTTATTAGGTCCTTGGTCTTGTCTTCATACCTTATACCTATGTTCAAATTCCCCTATTGTATTAACTTCTACCACATCTGCTGAAAGACTGTCAATTTACCAATCATATTGTCACTGAATTAAAACCTCCTTACATTACGTCAATTGTAAATCATGTTTTATTGACGTTTTCAGTAAAGACATAAAATAATCTTAGAGAAAATGTACAAAGTTGATGAATAAAAGTATATCTCCAGCCTTGTTTAATCTCATGGTGGATTTCCTAACTGTGATTCTATCTGATTAAGGGTTGTATATGAGTTCCCTTGGTTACATCCTGTCCCATCATGGGAAATTATAGTCAAGATGAAAAGCAAATTTTAAGCAATCCTTGAATGATGGCTAAGTACCACATGTTTTCAAAGGTAACAAGAAGAAAATAGCAAAAGATAGGGAAAGAATCAGAAAAGGAAAAGGGGGTTGGGGAGAGTTATGGACCAGATAAGGGAAGGGGTTTTTCATTATATGGGTACCCACTGTACACATCCACTCTGTAAGTCCCCTACAGAGCTCCCAGTGGTTTCAGAAGTCCCTTACTGATGTATTTAAATGCTATTCACGTTAAATCATTCACATTTTAGTAGCCCTTTTCCTGAATTCCAAACAGCATGACATACTCTATCAATATACTCAATTAAACCCACTATCTGCTTCCACTTCTGCTGCTTTGTTACATTTCCTGGTTTCTACTAAGTTATCAGAAGTAATTAATCCAAAACGTTTCCTCTAGTTTCCTTGTGCCAAAGATGAGGACTGGAAGTCATGGGTTGACATTGTTGGATGGTCCCAACAAGGTAAGTATAAAAAATGTATTATTTGAGTGCCTTGGACAACCCAAAGGGTATATTTGATGCACCATATGTTCCCTTTTTTGGGGAATTAGAGATGGGGATACTTAAAAAATATATATTTTATTTTTATTTTTTTTTAACAAATGAAGTACCCCATCCCACAGGGCAGGGGATGGAAGCAAAAAGGCAAGGGATGAGCTTTGTACCTCTCCAAAGTGTTACCACCATTCATTCCAATGTGCAGGGGATGTGAGGTGTGCTCATGGGTAGGCAGTATACTAAGAATTATTTGTTAGTCTTTAATTACCCGTCCCACTGGACATGGGATAAAGTACACAGTGGTATAGAATGGACTCTCTCATATTTTTAATCATATTTTTTTCATCCCAATTGGGAATGAGAAGGGGTAATAGGGTTTATGGAGCCTGGTTAAATGGGGCAACAATTCTTTTTTGACATTTTTATTTCTGTTGGAAAATGAGTTGTATCAGTGGGGAAGTGGCAAACATATATTTTGCCAACATACATTCACTGCCCTGCAATTGACCTGCCCTCTTTTCCTTCACTCAGCTTACCCATCATTTCCAATGCCTCTTAGTATCCAATGAGTTTGATATTTCTACAATACAATATCTATTATTGATAAAGTAATAGATGCTTGGCAGTCTCAGGATAATGTCTGTCACTGAGCATTTTCCCTTTCCCTTCCCTTCAGTTAATGGGTTTATGGTTGACTTGTTCCTGTGTGCCTGTTAACAAAACTTCTTTCTCCACTGGGATATAATAGGATATACTTTAGTGACACATTAACATAAATCTTGATTATTACGATGCAGAATCCTCCTGAACATTCCCTTTCTGCAAACCTGTATTCTAATCAGTAACGCTTACAGCATAGCTATTATGTAATTATTTTATGAAATCCTATTTCCCTTCAAAAGTAATCTCAGTGGCCTGCTCAGATTCCTATCTGAAGCAGATATAGTCCTTTTATAATGCCTACAAGCAAGCATTTTCATGCTTCTGATATATCACATTAGATAATTAACATATAATATGCACTCTAAATTTAGAACCAAATTGTGTACACCTGAATGTTGGGGGCAATGCTTTACATAGACTTCCTTTAATGTTGTACTTGTGTATATTATGCACCCCCTCGAAATGCCCTAAAAAATTAAATGGGAATATTATAAGTATGATTTTATAACCCCTAAAACCAGTCAGGAGTTTTTAAACATATTTCAATAACACATTAAACAATATTAGTTTCATGGGGCTTCATTATTGTCCATTGTTTCTTGTCAGTCTACGATTCTTTCCCTAGTTACAGAACAGGTTTGGTTTCAGCTTAACATCTCTTCTGGTTCTTACCATCATTAATAAACTAGATAAAGCCTACTTCCTTGGCCTTTATCACACAGTGCTGAAGATGGTAACCCGCTAGTTGTCCAGGTACATTTCTCATGCTTTGCACTTATCTGAGCAGTATGATGTAAGCACAAACCTACAAACCATTTTTTTGTAAATCAGAGTTTTCAGGCACTGTCCTGCTGAGCTACCCCATTGTTGGGGTCAGTGGGTATTATTAGTGCCCAGGTTCTCAGACCTCCATTGCAACTCCCTTGTGGTCATCTTGCGCCGCTCTGAATCTGAAAGCTGCAAGATGGCTCTTTGGGTAAGGTGGGTGGGCAGTCCCACCGTGGCCCTCCTGCATCAGAATCTACCTCCAACCACACCACAAGCAAAGGTGTCCCACATTGGACAAATGAAATGTTGGGCAATATGTGATGATGAACATGGTAATGGTAATAAGTAAGTATGTAAGCATGGTAATATTTGTAACTAATTTTACTGGTTTACCTACTCAGTGACAAAAGTTTGCTTTATATAGAACATGTCTGATTAGACAAGAAAGATTATGTCATATTACAGTTGACACTTCCTCAGCTCAATGGATTCTGCTGATAGCATTGGAAATATCACTTTCATGTAATGGGCTGCCACTAAAAAGAAGACAGTGGGTGTATCTGTAATAGAAATAGCCCTCCTTTAAACAGGATTAAAAAAATACTTTTGACTTTGTGTGTGCCTTAGAGCTCCCTTTTGTGTATGCTTAAACCAACAAAAACAGAAACACCACCACATCAACATCCTTGTCAGGATGAATAATCTAAAATTAATGTGCACTTGTCTGCATGTATTACTATTCCTGACAAGAAATGCTTGCCTGCGCTGGCTAGAAACTGACAATCCTTCACAAGCAGTTTTTTCACTGCCAAGGTCTCACAGAAGATATAAAGCACAAAGGGGATATAGCACTCTGATATTAAATGATACGTACAATGGCTCTTGACACACAGAACTATTAAGCAAATTCATTCAAGACCACAATGCATATCTCTTTTTTTGTTTTGAAAATTAGATTTTACTGTCATGTCTTGTTTTAATTCCAGCTCCCCCTCAGAGAAATGTCTGTTATCCACTTGAACATCTTATATTATTATTTATTTATTCAGAAACCTAACAGATAACAGTCACATATCTTTCACTGTGAACATTACAGATCTGATAAATTGTAAACAAACAGTTTGACTTTCCCCATCTCCTTGGGGCATTGATAAGTCAAGTTACTTTATTGTTACATTATTTACTTTGCATTGTAACAATAATCAACATACATTTGGCTTTTAGAGTTACATAGCTCCTAACCATCCCATTTTCCCAAATTTCTGGCCCATTGACTGACCCTGAACAAAATGATGTCTAATATGTGTGTGGATGCATTGTTAGGTATGTGAAAAAGGGAAATAATGATTTAACAATGATAATATTCCAAATTTGTTTACCTTCTAAACCTCATTGGATTTAGATCCCCAAACAGTTTAAAAAAGTGTTGCCCCCGAACAGAAATGTCTCCCCAAACAGTATGTTCTTTGTACACAAACAGCTTAACAGTGTCATATTTGTGCCCAACTAACTTGTCTCTGCCATCTTTTCCCCAAAGAGCTTAACAGTGCCACCTTTGCCCCAAACATCTTGTATCTGACACATTGGTCCCCAAACAGCTTGCCTCTGGCACCTTTGTCCCCAAACAGCTTAACAATGCCATCTATGTACTCAAACTACCTAACAGTGCCATCGTTTTCTCCAGACAGCTTAACAGTGCCAACCTTGTCAATGCTCACACACTTACATACGTACACATTCATACTGACACACACATACAAACATGCTCACAAACAAATACTTATACACTTTAACGTACATGCAGTCATACATGTATACTCCCTCTCTTCCCCTCTCCCTTTTTCACTCATTCACCCCCTTACCTCAACAGCTTTCCCTTCGGCTGTGAGCAGACTTGCTTTTAACCACAAGGTCACCTAACCTCACGTTACATGACCCTGCTAAGCTTGGGGGGGATGCACCCCAGGTGCCACTCATCAGGGCGGTGTCACCACCGCCACATAAGGCACCACCTGATTGAAGGAACGAGGGAGAGGATGTCCTACACCGAGTGGGCAGTAATACAAATTTGTGGAGAAAGAAAGGTGCAGAAACCACTTCTCTTTTCCCACAAATCTATTTGGTAAGAAATCCCGGGACCCATATGTAGGTGCACCGTAGGGGCAGTGTAGGGGCTTTTTATGCTGCCCCTGTAAAGTGCAGCTATAGACCTAGGCCAAGTTGACTAGGCAAAGATACAACCCTACATTCTACACTTCATGACATTTTAGGGGCTTGTGATTGCTATTTATTTATGCTGCCAAAGATGCAAAGATGTATGAATTTTTTATTATGCGTCTATTAAGCCTGACCTCATCACAAACGTATCACTGCTGTTCCAAAACAATTTGGTTTGGCATATAGTGCAGCTACACAACTAGAAAATAAATTCAACCCCAACATATTTTTGATTTATATTAGTTTTGAAGTATGTTCTTATGCTGTCCTTACAAATGCAGATGATCCACCTGTCTGGAAAAGGGGATATGACAGCAAAAAACCAGAGGACTTACAGGTCCGATACCCTAAAGTGACGTATTTCATGTAGGTGTCAGTTACTTCATGTCATGTTTTTTTATTGTCTTACATCTAATATTATTTGCCCTAAATGCTATTAAATTGACTTTTTTCTCTCTCTATGTAAACATATTGATGAATGGAAGATAATATGTTTCATATAATATAATAATATGCTTCAAATAAGCAAACTGGAATCACATTGCTTTATCTTATGTTCACACAGATTGGAGGATATTTCAACTGATGGGAAATACCACACCGATTTCCACAGTAACACGTTGACACATTGTTATATAATGTTGTGGTCTGAGTCTCCACACAATGTACCAAATGTGCTCATGCTGGAAGGACTTCCATAGCATTGACAATGAGCTGCTTATTAATAAAACTGCAAATAAGACTCTTGTTTTTACAAGCCTTGTTTTTACTGATATGATCTACAGTGAATCAGAGGATATTGTAAAAGTTACCATTATTACGATTAGATTATATTGATAGAGCACCTACAGATCTGTAGCACTATTACAGTAAGCAAGTGGGGTAATAAATGAACTATGGGAGAGTACTATACCCAGGGGAAGAGAGGTATAGGTGAGCACTATGCACACCTATACCTCCTTACCACCCATCCCATGCTCAGTGGACAAAAGATGTTTTAAGGAGGACACCTGTTTTACATTTATGGATTGAAGCAATTTCACCACTTTTGGTTTTTTGATATATTTATATTTAATTACATGTATTATGTGAAGTGTAAATATATCACAAAAAGTTAGCTTCTTGTTCTGAAAATCATAAAGATTCTTAGGAGATATATTCTTGCTTTCAGAGCACTGATTTAGAATTAAAGTGGACCTGCCAATCCCCAATTTGATAGTTCTATATGCAAAATTAACTTATGTAATGCAGATTAAAAACTATATATATATATATATATATATATATATATACTGTATATAACCTATTTAAAACTCACGTAATGTGTATGCAAATATCTGCTTCCTTGAACTTACACTAAATATCACCAAAATACACTGATACTGATTAAGAAAGATAAAGCTAAATGAGTTTAGTTGTGATGCTGAAGTTCCCATCCCATCTTTTCCACACTATAAGGCCACACAATGCTTAAGACATTTTCAGAAATAATGAAACCTTTATATGCACAGATTAATTAAACATTTTCCAACCAAATCAATTATCATCAATTATTTGGTAATATTTCGCGTCTTGAACATTAATAAGAGGCATAATCTAATGTAGGCAACATTACTGAAATCTTTTACACGACAAAAATACAATAGAAATACCAATGGCGGCCATGTCTGAAGAACTAAAAAAATGTGCTTTAAATGTACTGACTAATAGAGTTACTTCAAGGGTGTCATTCACTTTACATTTCCAAAAGACATTTATTATTAAATGATACTTCCCAAATACCAGAGGTCCAAGTAAACTTTTTCAGGAAAAGTAATTTTCCCTAGTCTCTATTGGGGCAGCCGGGGGACATCTGTGTAATGCGCATATTCAACCATGTCATGCTGGCGCTCCATCATAGAAGCCCCAGCGGAAGTGCCAGGTGGAAGCGGAGATTCTCTGCTCTCCTCTCTGGCAGCTGGTGAATGTCTGTGTGATGTGCGCAGACAACCTCTGCTTCTGCATTTCGGCTGGGGCTTCTATGATGGAGCACCAGAAGGTCATTTCATGCCGCCGCTCGGTCATAGATGCCCCAGAGGAAGTGCTGGGCAGTGCTGTGGGGGACCTGATCTTATAGTCATACGTTCATTTGAGGTTTGATTATAAGACAACCTCGAATATAAGACGAGG
The DNA here is from genome assembly GCF_027358695.1 of Spea bombifrons. NCBI lineage: Eukaryota > Metazoa > Chordata > Amphibia > Anura > Pelobatidae > Spea > Spea bombifrons. The sequence goes on from NC_071091.1 coordinate 52,828,036, forward strand.
GATATTTTTCACAGCATTTGCTCTGAAAAAACCTTGTCTTATATTCAGGCAAATTTGGTGTGGAATGAAGATGTTGTTACTGTTCACGGGGTCCCGGGTGTCTCTCGTGCAGTCCCCACGTTCAGCCCCCTGCTTGTCTCATTAGAGGGAGCCGTCAGCAGGTCCTTCCTGTTCCTACCCCTACGAGCATCGGAAGATCAGAGCGGGGCGCGCGGCTTGACAATATCAAGGCTGTCTGTGCATGCATATTCATTATGGAAATTAAAGGGACCTTTATCCTTTTTATGTCACCCCCTAATTAGACAGATAGGAGGGTCCTGAAGCTTGGAGGGATATTTAAACCCTCAGTTTGTGATCTGACATTGCCTGCGATAGCGCCTCTGTATTCCACTAGTGTTTTGATTATCTTTAAACCTTTGGTATTGACTTTTGCTTGTTCCCTGACTACCGCTGTTTGCTGCCTGCCCTGAATTGTGTTCTGTGCCCCCGACTACTCTTTTGCCTGACCTGTGTTTGTTTGTTATTGGTTGCTGACTTTGGCCTGACTCCTGACCACCGTTGGGTTTCTGGTGCTTCTGCTCTATGCCCGTGTGTCTCCTCTGCTCTTGCTGCACCCATTTACTACATTGAGCTCCATCTGTAGCAGTGTCCCCTGTCGACCGCTAGGGGGCAGCTTTCTCCATTCTCTGCAGAGAGGATCCTTTTGCAGAGAGCTGCAGATGATAGGTTATGTTAGAGGGCATGAAGAGGGAGGGGTGTGACTGTGATGCAAAATGAGGTGATGATGATAGGAGATGAAAATTTTCACTAACTACTAAAATAAAATAAAAAAAAATAAAAAAAACATTTTGATTACCGCACACAATCCTTCAACCTTGCCTATGTCTAGCACTGACAGTAATAATATCATGTTAAGTGTACATTATCTTTCATTCACAGATCATATGTGCCATGTACATTAGGTTAAATGTCAACTGTCTCATTCCAATTCTTACTCTTCCACACAATATGTTAATCATTATTTTTTGCTCATTTAAGTAGTCATATAAAATTAACCCTGTAATTTTCTGCTGCACTATACGTGGGAATTGCCATCTTGCTTAAACACCATTTTGTATTTTTATTTCAGAGCTTGGAAATATACAATTGCTTAAAACTGAATATTAAAAAAAAATAACTGTACAAGAGTGGAAGATACTTGGAACAGACTCCAGCAGAAGTGGTGAAGGCTAATAAAACAAGGGAATTTATACATGCATGGATAGGTATATGGATATCCTGGGTCTAAGATGAGACCAAGGACTAATTAAAACTTTAGTTATACATTGGGAAAAAATGGGGAGTCTAGATGGACAAAATTGTTATCACCTGCTGTCAAATCCTATGTTTCTGTAGAAGGGAACAATTTAGAATTATTGTTTTATTTCAGATATATGTGTTTTTTAGTAATGCAAACACAGGGTTTCACATTCACAGACAATTTGTGACCATCAATGTATTCTTATGTTATTATATACAACATTTACATGGTATATTCTCTCCCCGTCTCCAATTTTTTTTTTTTAAAAAATTACAATGGTTGTTGTGGCAGTATACTGTGAGTCCTTTCTTTACTGCTCACAGTAAAATATACAAAAGATTAGCAAATGTGTTCATAAATCAATGTTAGTTTTTAAGATCTGCAGAGCATGATAATTCTAATTTTCTTATTTGCCATCCTTTGTTTAATTTAAGATTGTTTCTAGTTTTACATTCCAATTTTAAAGAGGTTATACATCATTGTTGATGCATTTGTTTCTGTTTTGTTTCTTTTGGCTTGTGGGTTTCATAGTTAAAGGGTGTTTTATGCAGTATATATATATATATATATATATATATATATATATATATATATATATACACACACACACACACACACACACACATATATATATATATATATATATATAAATATATATATAGTATATATGTATATATATGTATATATATATGCAAATATATATAATATACTGTATAAAACACCCTTAAACTATGAAACCCACAACTACTGTTGCCAAGACCTACCAGACTTGCCTGAGGTTTCATACTAACATTTGTGAAGCATCATAAACAGATAGAATGGTATTCTTATATATTTAACAAAGATAGTGGTGTATAAATAATATTAAAATGTACAAAAATAAAAAGTAGATGCTGTTGTGAGTTTGCAGCAAAAGTCCAACTCAGAAATTTGCTAAAGCCAACAAGCATATGCACTCACAAAAAGCCCCCCAAAAATGCAATTGGCATACTCTCGCCTGCATTAAAGTTAAGTGTATGCAAGCTGAGAAAATGAAGGCAACTCACAACTTCATTATCCAGTGAGTTGCCTGAGAGCTGCATATGTAAATCGGAATTTAGATCCAACTTACAAAATTCACCTTGTGTCCTGTCCTGCGTCCCTTTATCCCTACCCTCAAACAGTGAAAATATTTGAGGAAAAGATAATCACCTTTTCAGGATTATCTTTTTCCCAATTAGAAGATCTAAAAAAGCATATAGAATAGGAATATAAAAGCTGGTTGAGAAGGAGTATATATATTTATATATATATATATATATATATATATATATACACATACAGGATAATCCTGAAAAGGTGATTTTCTTTTCCTCAAATATTTTCACTGTTTGAGGGTAGGGATAAAGGGACGCAGGACAGGACACAAGGTGAATCTTGTAAATTGGATCTAAGTTCCAATTCACATGCACATGCAGCTCTCAGGCAACTCACCGGATAATGAAGTTGTGAGTTATATTATATATACTCCTGTGCAGAAGTGGCTCACAGGGTTAGGAAACTACGTTACATCCTCCATTGATTTAAATGGCCTTCATTCTAGTCTATGTACATCATTGAAGTCTATTGGACCCTTTCAAGTACCGGTATATGCAGGATGCAATGCAGCTTCCAAACACACTCCAAAACAATCTGTGCCAATCGGGTAAGGGTTAATTCATTTTTTAGAAATTTTCTTTTAAATTATTTGGTTAGCTGTAGGCTGATGGGTGTTAAGCACCACTTTGTTTTCCCTCTTGTGGTACCTTGGCAAAACAGCATCCAATGGTATATAAATCTATTTAATGGTATACAAATCTTTTTCAGAATGAATCCTTATATACAATGATACATTTTAATAGCGTTAAAATTAAAAATAGATTTTTAATATTAATAACATTTACCAATTCCGTTAATTTGCAAGATTGCAAATTTCGTTGTGTTGTCACGCTCATTCAACCTTACTCATGCTATCTTACACTCTGACTTTTCCTGTCTAACACCTTTACTCGCTCTCACACTCTCTCATGCTCTTTCTCAATGTCTCCCTACCTTCTCTGCAGATCGCTCCCATGTCCCTGTGTACTTTTTCCCAGCTCCGCTTCTTTTCTTGCCTCTTCTTGTTGTTCGGTCTTCTTTCCTCTTTCTTTGTCTGCTCCTCCCAAGAATTAACTCTGTTTACCAGGCCCCCCAGAGCCCTTCTACAAAATGGAAGAGGTTCCACACATACCTTCTTGGAGGAAAGGGGAGGGGAAAAGGCTGACACCATGGGACTCATTGTGAGTATGCCATTTTTTGTGGTACTCCAAGAGACCAGAATATTGCGGATGGATTTGGCTTCTTTGGAGTACTTCTGCAAAAGGGCGGAGCCACAGTACATACAACAAGAACAGCCTCTGCCCTTTTCCTCCAATCAGGGGGAGGGGAGTATGCTCGTTGAAGTGCTCTGTTAATGGGCTGATACTGAGGAGAAATGGGCGATGAAAGAAGACAGCAGAAAATAGAATAACAAAAAGAGCAGTCGGTAGGGAAGGTAGTGAGAGAACATAAGAGTGCGAGTGAGCATTTGAGAGAGCATGAGGGTAAATAACAACAAATTTCTGAATTTCATCTGACCTAAAAGGGTCGTTCTTGGTCCATTTGCACAAGTCTAATGCCTACTCAATGCTTTGTTAAATTTCCTTACTGTGTTAACCTCTATCGTTGCTGCTTGGAGGCTATTTCATGTATATCTACCACCCTCTCAGTAAAGTAAAACTTAATTACATTACATTTAAGCCTCTACCCTTTGTCTCTGACAGAACATTCCCCCAATGCTATATTTGTCCTTTGGATTTTTATGTCCAAAGTGTGTGTTTTTATATTTATCAACATGAAACTGCAGCTGCCACACTCATCTGCAAAAAAACATACCTTATTTTTTATAATATTAGAAACATAGAAAATGAGGGACAGTGTTGAGCACTAGTTATTTTGATAAGTATATATATATATATATATATATATATATATATATATATATATATACACTTATGCATTAGGTAGTGGGCAGTGACGTATTCTGGTGTAGTCTAACTATGTCCAAGGGTGCGCAGTTTTCCTGTTGTCAAAACAGGGGGGGAAATCATCATCTTGGATGACCATGCCCCTTGGTGTCCCGCTGCTCAATGGGTCGGTTACAGGGGTGATGTTTGATGGGGCATTCTCTGCTTATCTACTCATAAGACACAAGAGATCAGTCAACTGATTGAAAGCTTTCAAGGAATGACCCTTTTTTCTCATCTAATGTAATGCTGTAAATGTAAAATGGTCTCTTAATTAGCATGCATCTGCATATGGTTTAAATGATGCTGTAAATCACAGGAAGAAAAATGTATCATCACATAAATTTAGCTTTCAATTGAAATGTGCATGTGAAGCACAGCAAATCGGACTATTATTTCTATTAGCTTCAATTTCTCAAGTTCCTGACCTTTCTTGATGTATTGCTGTCAAGTCTATTGGCTGGTACTGGCAGCTGATTTGACTTGTTGGATTTCCATTGATGCTTTCCTGTGATCGTGTTTTGTGAATTGGAACAGGAGCTTGTCTTAGTCTTCCTTTCCCATGGTTCATTTATTTCTGTGATTAATGTGCACTTCGTATTGGTTCCTATATGGCCTATAGGTTTACAGCTGTATTCACTAATCCTATTAATGTCATATTTCATTGAATCATACTTTGTAAAACTGCAGTGGATCCGCCATATACAATTATACGAAGAAGATGTTACATGTCAGTAAAGCTTACAGATTAATATACACAAAATAAAACATACGTGCTGCATATTAATCCTTTCAGTAGAGACAAAGATCAAGAAAGATCACACTTTTCTTTGAAATGTCTATAGAACTCAAGTACAGGACTTTCTGTCTCTGTAGACTCAAGTGGACAGATGGGAAAAAGAAAGAAAAGTGCATAGAGTAAAACTGTGTTAAAAGTGGTTATACACTTTTCTATTATTCCTCGTCTCTCATATTTCCTTTCTTCTTTTCCTATCTTTCCTCAATTAACCTGCGCTATGCCTACCGTGACTTGAGGGCAACTATATATGCACAATTACTTCGCTGTAACAACTGATGTCAATGTATACATGTAAACTTGTACATATGTATGACTATTTTTTTATCCTGCTCATTAAGCAGATAATTGAGAAAAAAAAGTGGTTATACACGCTTAATTATAACAACTCACATCCAGGAGTGGCACTGAGACCAGCTCAAGAGCAGAACTTGTGGTATAAAATACCAGTGGCAATGCCTGGGACCTCCCATCTCCAAGAGTATTACACCAGTATTTTATACAGCGAGTTCAGCACCTGAGCTTGTCTCAGTGTCACTCCTGGATGGGGAGTTGTTATAATAAAGTGTGTGTAATAAATTTTAATACAGTTTTACGCTACACACTTTTCTTTATTTTGCTATATCTCCATCCGAGGGTCTGTAGAAACAGCAAGTCCTCAACCTGTATATATATACATTTCAAATTAAAGTGTGATGTCGCTTGGATTTTTTTTGTATTTATTGGGACAGGAGGAGACATTGCAGAGTTTGTGTTTCCCACTGAAGGACAGTATGTGCACAGGAGGTTTTAAACTTACAGTGCTCACTGGAGGTGAGTACATCATGTGGGTACTGTGGCAGCTGGAGAAGTGTTGGGCAAGCTAAGGACCTGGGAGAGTCGGGAAAAAATCAAATACACAGAGGAGCATTTCCAAGGGAAAAAAAGATTAATTGAAGGGACCACTCAGCTATCATATGCATCAAAGTGCATATGATGGCAGAAGTGCTGCTTTAAACCTTAACCTCTCCTGTTTTTATTTTCTAGTTTATGCCGACTAGAGTGCTATGGAATGGATGATATGGACTTCAATGCTAAATACATAAATCAAATATTTTCATTTGGATCATAACTGATCACCATGCTTAGGTCATAATGCATATGTTTAAAGCACAAATACATTTACCATGCACCATTTTGTCCGGTATCTTTCAACAGAGTAGCATTTCAATTGGTTCTTACGCTAAGTACAATAATTATAGTACGAGTTATCTTTATATGTAGCGGGACATAAATAATAGTTGGTTTTGACTGCTATACAACTTACTGTCTCACTCACTTGCTATTAACAGCTAATGGTTTAATAAAACCCACCACTGAGCATGATAAATTAGTGGCTATAGGTTTTTTTTATGTTATTTATGCAAAGCACTTTTTATCAGAATTTCATGATGCAAATAATGTGTGTTATATGATATGACAGGGTTAATGAACTGCTATACAAAATGAATACTGTAACAAACAAAATGATGTTTTAGTGATGTATTTTTATTCTAACTGCCGCCTAGCTTTCTAGATAAAGTGTTTATTAAGTGTGAGCCCCAATCTTGGTCATGTGTGGACCCTTAACGTAGAGTATGTAGAATCTCAGAATGAGATGTTAGTATCTTATCACAGGCCAAAAATAAACCATCTGAAAACTTTGCTCTGGATATCACATTTCTTTTTTTAAAAACATACAGTATAGCAACCCCATGATAGACTAATCCAGAAGTCTCTCAGTATTTTGAGCCTATTAGGTCTTTTAATGAAGGGTTTTTGGTTTATTTCAACCACCCAATCCAGGGCCACATAAACAAGTGAGCATAATGGACTAACAGTGCTTATTGCTGTTATACAATAACATGTTAAAATCATAGCTGAATAACAGAACATACAGGGGGAAAATCTGTTTTTTTTTTAATTTCTGTATGGCTCAATTTTTATGTTTTTTTTGTTGCAATTCAATATTTCTCAGCACACATTGTACTTTCGGTATGAATTTACAGCCCTTGGTATGTCACTGACTAACAACACCCCATTATGTGTTCAGCAACATTGTCAGATTGTTTTGGGGGCTAAAAGGCAAAATTTGGGACGTGTACATTTTTGTTTTCTTTTCATTTGTTACATCTGGTTAGTCAACTCCCATGTCCTATTGGGGATCACAGATTGGATGCTTAGCTTATTTAATGCCATGATGTGCCAGACACGTCATTAGCCATTAACTGACTGTTTTTGCGTGAGGTGCCTGGCATGTAATTGGCCGTTAAGGGGTTAAGTAAAGCATTACATATGTAAGTAATACCCACTTAAAGCTTTATTTTTAGCCTTTTTAAATCCTTTGCATTTTGCTCACTATGATCCTTTGGCATTCTTTGGTATCTTCTCTTATGACCTGGAATCATCCTGGAGATCTGAACACTGCAACAATGATGTCACACACAACATAGTGTGCAACGTCACTGTGCAGGTATGGAGGCCAAAAAATAGCCAGAAAAGAATAGCAAAATACGGGATTTAAACAGTTGTATACCTAAATTGACATTTCATCATGTTTTTGTCAAAAGCCCAATAAAGTTAAAAACAAGACACAAGAACACTGTCCTTGTATTCTGCTGGGGGCATCATGGAGAGCATCATTAGGTATAACTTTTCCATACATACGGTAATATGTCCTAGTTTGAAAAGTCCTAGTTTTCATTTTGAAAATCTAGTACTTGTTATGAATTCCTGCAATCAATAGATGGTCTAATTTAGGTGAAAAGCTGCAAATGTCTGTATAAATCATTTTAATTCACTCATATTATAAAGAGACTATAATGATGCATTTTTCTGCCAATTTTTCTTTAAGAGTGATTTATGCATTCAGTAAAAAGAAACATTACAAGAATATTTATAGGTGAGCAATCAAAAGACATAAAATTCAGTTATGAAACTCAAGCCTTAACCTCCAACTCACATGGTGGCACTAATAGCTGGCAGAGTTAAAAGCCTATATTTTTTTTTGCTCCTTCAAACTTGATCTCTTTTTAGTCACACATTGGCCTTTACTGAGTTCAAGAAGAATACCAAGGCAGGTCTCTAAATGTTCAGCCAGGGGGTAATACAAAAAACTCTGCAGTTCCTAGCCACCACACAGTTCCATGGATTTGTGACTAGGTCCCGGTCAGGTGTTTCCGGCCATGTAGAGCCCCCATAGCCAGCTATTTCATGGGAGTCTTGTTAGGGCAGATCAGGGTTTTGTGGTTACTCTGTGCCCCCCCCAATGAGCACAGGGTGACGGGCAGACAGACAAGGAAGAATCCATCAATGTCCCTCACCCAAACTCAAATCCCAATCCCCCCTCCCCATATGTCCTCAGCCTCAGGGACTACCATGACAAAGTGTCTGTTTCATCTGGACTAAGTTTCCTTGACTGACCACTACGTCTATGGTCCTCAACACTGCTAATTCTTTTAAGAACTTGGCCAGAACACATGGAAACCCTTGTCTGCATTAAAATTTCTGCCTGTAGAGACCTTCTTGATGCACTACAAGTATCTTGTATCTTGTTGCTGTTCTCAGTCTTGCCATGGCGTTTTAATTTTTGGCTGTTCCTCAAACAGTTTGAGGAACTGTTCCTCAAACATACTCCTCATATGTTTCTTTTTTAGGTAATGACTATGTTTTAATCTACATATTATATTGATGATTATAAGCACCTGTTTGGTGTAATTGTTTAATCATACACCATATTATATGCTTACAAAATCCCTGACTTTGTGCAAGTGTACCTAGAAGAAGTGATGCTGTTTTAAATGCAAAGGGTGGCCTCACCAAATATTGATTTGATTTATATTTTCTTTTCACTAACTTTGTATTTTGTTAAATAATTAAAATAAACTTTTAACATGTTATTTTTTTAAATATTTTTTACAGTATTTTTCACACCCTCTTATAATTTTTGCACAGTATTAAGCTTACCCAGCTGATGATTTAACAAGCTGCATTTCCTTCCATGATGTCTAAAAAACTGCATTACTTCTCATTACCACGGTTGCTCATCTGCTTGCTATCAGCCAACCCCTGCAGGCCTTTTAAGCAGCTTCCCTCCCTGGCCTTGTGTTTGTTTTACTTCCAAGTGCATTTCTGGGTTCCTGCATTCATGTGTATTACCAGGCTTCATCTGACGTCTACCCTGTGCTTCTGACCCGGTTTATCTGATTACCCACTTTGGTTACTGACCACGACTTGTTTTTTGATTATCATCTTTGGATCACGATTTCGCCTATTAATTTTATTTATTAAATATAGTATTTTATACTTTATTTTTCTATGTCAGTTTGGCTCCTGGTCCCTAATACACACACATCCCCTCTAGCACCATACACTTACGCATACATACACACATAGCCACTCTAGAACCATGCATGTACACATATTCACACACATGATACACATACACACACTAACACCATGCACTTAAACATACTTGCACACACACCCTAAAACCATATGCTTACATATGCACACAGAAACTATCACTTTACACTTACACACACACATAGCCGCTTTAACACTATACATTTGAACATTTTGGTGAACATAATTTGTATTTTTTCCTAGGTGGCAGTTAACAAATGTAAGACTAACACAAGTAATTCATCTTTCTCCAAATGTGCACTTCTACCATCATATTTGCGTTCAATAAGGTTTAATTAAAAATTTTTGAGTCAATCACTCAATATTTCAAATAGTAGTAGACATTAACATATTATATATTTATCCATATAAACATATATTTTCCTAGACTGAAAAGGCTCACTGTAGGTGTAAATCTATGTAAATACTATTTTTTTTCTTCAAATCAATTTTAGAAGAACAATTTGATTTTGAATAACTACACTTGCCTTTTTTAATCAAATGCGCTTTAGCTGTAAATAATCAAAATCCCATGTACCTGTATTTGAGAAACTTAATTAAATGAAATTAAAAAAAAAACATAATATCTCTGTCCATATTGCGGAGCTCAATTTAACAGACAGATATGAAGATTTGGCAGGAATGAAGCAAATGTGTTTGTTAGTTCTCTTCAGAATTGTATATTTGTTTGCAGTGATGAATTTAGAAAGGTAGCTCCCATGGCCCAAGGATGGTGCTCTGCTTAGAATTAGTACATTCCAGTTGTATTCCAGTGCTTTACCACAGAAGGATACATGATAGGTGAACAGTGCCACAGAGGGACATAGTACATAGTACTGTCCCTCTTTCCTGCCATGCAGTCCCTCTTTTCCAGAAGCTTAAAATCCTTAGTGATCAGAAGTTTATCATAGTTTTCTACAGCTGTAAAGCACACAATGATATGCATATACTTTAATCAATAGAAAATGTATTTGCATATTAAAGTTTGAAGATTATAAACTGGCAAGAGGATTCCAGTTTGTTATTGTGTGTGTTCTTAGATTACCGTATTTTCCGGCGTATAAGACGACTGGGTGTATAAGACAACCCCCAATTTTTCCAGTTAAAATATAGAGTTTGGGCTATACTCGCCATATAAGACTACCCCTCTACCCAGTATAGAACAACCAGCCAATCACGGCAAGCGATGTACCTTACCGGTGATTGGCTGGTTGTTGTATACAAAGCCTGCTTGGATTGGGTGGGTCAGCTCTCCCTAACATATGCCTGTCCACACACACACACATGTATAGACATACACTGCCCTCACACAACGCTTCCTTTACACACATATACACGTACACACCAGCTTACAAACACACATATACACATACACTGCCCTTACACACACCTGTCCATACACATACACTGCCCATACACAGACACACACATATATATATATATATCTACACATACTAACATACACCTGTCCAATGTTGGGCTAGTGTAAGAAAATATATAGGGCCAATACAAACTTCAAATAATTGGATCACATATAAATGTATGTGCGTCAAAAATAGGCAGAGTCACTTAGATGCAAACAAAGGTAAAACATTTAATACGAACAAAAATAAAAGAAGAATATAAAAAGAAGATAACAAAAATAATACGAAACAAGTCTTACAAAACCTTGGAAAGGAATTTAGTTGATGGCATCTGTCCTATGCATTCCTGAGGATGGAGGGAGGGAGTGTTGGGACAAGAAGAGTCCGTGGATGGCAAGTACATCTCTCCTCTACCTCTCCTCCCATGCCTCTCTTACACCAAGCTTATATACCATTTGAAAATGATGTCAGTCTATTGGTCTTCACCTAATTAGGTGTTCAAACATGTTCACTTAGGTCTTACACGCCCAAACCCTATTTTAGGTGGTCGCTGTACGTATATTGTAATGCCCTTTTAGAGTTACAACTATACCATGCATTAGCAAGCTACTATCCTATCTATAGACTGCATGTTCAGCAAATCCTTCATTCTATATTTAAGGTCAAGGAAACCTTGAAACATATTAATATATCTTAATTATCATTTATTTATGCCCAATAATTACATATCTTTGACTATTGCCTATACTAATAATTATATATGGTCCATTTCTTAATTGAAGTTAGAAAATGTATTAGAATCTTTTACAATTCCCCCTGATGATAGGATAATATCCTTATCATATCTTTTCAAATTTACACATTTACTCACCATTCGTATCACATTCGTATCACATTTATACTACAATAACATCACACTTTACCTGGGACCATATGATAATCATTAGCATGAGACACCCTTTTCTCTACATTTGTTATGGAATGAGAGGATTGTGCTCTTTTTATCAATTCCCTTAATATTCCATCTCCCTTATCTACTTCATACTTAACATGTTTATATATCTTACTTATTCTACACATAAGAAAACTTTGATAAATAATACATAATAAAACAAGTATAGCTATAATAACAATTGGATTCAACAATATATTCCCAGCTGCGGATTTTACCGAAGATTGTGACCACATATTTACTGATTTTTTAAAATTTGACCACCAACTAACTCCAGACATATCATTCCATTGATGTTGAATTTGTTCTAATTCACCTTGTTTATGTTGGAAAACAATTTCGGCATCTTTCAGTTGTTGTTTTAATATGGCCAATAATCCCCTATCTTTCTTTATTTCCTCAGTCCATGTTTTCCAAGGAAAATGGTCTATCTGTGTGAGATTAAATTGCAGAGGTAGTGTTTTTAAACGCTCTATGCCCATGGTGGAGACATTAAACTTTTTCCCATCTATCTCCAACTTTTTCAATTCTCCTTCTATGCAATATAATCCTCTGTGAAGAGTTTCATTATGCATACAATTTGAAAAGAATGCTCTGAACAATGACTCTTCCTTCATTACCTGAAAACAAACTTTCCCTCCTTTTACTTGAGTCATTAATTCATGCATAGATGTAACACTTTCAATCCTGGCCTCACATGATGAATGATTGTGAAAACAAGAATGATAGACAACCTTTTCTTGCCCTGGAAGACATATTACTTTGGAAACAAAATGAAGACAAGCTGAAACATCTAATTGTTCCAGATTTTCCCCATCAAATACAAAATCTGTATATCTTAAATTATAATGAATCAATTGTGTGTCACTGACCGGAATTCCTAAAACTGTTACTGGTACCATTACTTGTTCAACTCCTGCCACTGGGATTAAAGATGTCCCAATACAAAAATCCTGATCACATCCCATCCATTTATGATGTCAGTCTATTGGTCTTCACCTAATTAGGTGTTCAAACATGTTCACTTAGGTCTTACACGCCCAAACCCTATTTTAGGTGGTCGCTGTACGTATATTGTAATGCCCTTTTAGAGTTACAACTATACCATGCATTAGCAAGCTACTATCCTATCTATAGAATGCCTGTTCAGCAAATCCTTCATTCTATATTTAAGGTCAAGGAAACCTTGAAACATATTAATATATCTTAATTATCATTTATTTATGCCCAATAATTACATATCTTTGACTATTGCCTATACTAATAATTATATATGGTCCATTTCTTAATTGAAGTTAGAAAATGTATTAGAATCTTTTACAGCTAGTTAGAGGGAGGTCGTGATCTCCCCAACCAGCCCTGCTCATCAGGTGCCCGCTGATCAGGGCTAGTTGGGGAGATCACGATCTTGCACCTACCTCGGCGCGGCCCTGAAGACCGGCCCAGGGGAGGCGGCTTCTCCGCTCGCCCCTCCCCTAGAGATACTCTATAGTTTTAGGGGCTTCGTGGGGAATCGTGATTATCCGGCTCGGTAAGTTTCAGTACCCGGCGTATAAGACGACCCCCGACTTTTGAGAAGATTTTCACAGGTTAAAAAGTCGGCTTATACGCCGGAAAATACGGTATTTTACTTACTAAATTGTAACAGCGCTACATAATCTGCTGGCACTATATACATAAATGTAAGTAAAATACATTGTTTGTCTGAAACACCCTATAAACAGTCTTCAATAAGTCAAAACAACACTTAAAAAGTCTTGAAAATGTCCTTCACTCATAAATTGCCCCTTTTCACATATAAACATGTAATACTTATCTCCGGCAGCATTGATATATTATATTCATGAAATCCATTTTAGAACATGTTGTCTTTTTATAAATGGTAAATGATCCTCACAGCATACTTGAAATTGAACAAATGAACAAAGCCCAAAGGTTCATTGTAATCAAAAATCATGTATTTATTAAAATCTCATCAGTGATCTAGATGTAGGGGGATCACATTTAAACTTCCTTATGTCTCAGAGCAAGGAGAGGCTCTGAAAGAGGTATACTGCGTTACCTGGTTGGACCTCTTTGTGCTGTCTGAGGTCTTCTAGAGCCTGGTTTAGCTAGGTCAGACAAGGACTATAGTCGCCATTAGACAAAGGCTTTGTCACACAAACGACATATCGCCATGTCGTGCGTGTAAAGTAAAAAGCATCTTGTGGTTTTAAGCAATACTTTTGCGGTAATTAATATAGTTTGAACTCTCAGTTGTTGATCTGATAATAGGATGTGTTATACTATTGTTGGAGAATGCTTATGACTCATATCTTTATTGTATGAAATAAGTTATAATGAGACTCTGTCACTGTCTCTTGACATCCCACTTTCAGGAAATTACAGCATGATTTGGATTATGCCATAGAACCTCAAATTCATTGTGTTAGTGATATATTAAAAAAACTGAACTGCATTTTTGTAACACTTTACATACTGTATATCTTTACATACTGTATATCCACTTTCACCTAATGTATTCTATAGTGTTTACTTTATCAAGAAGTTGAAGCCATTAGATGGGTTAGTTATCATCGGGAACAGGATAATATACAAACTATAATCTAGATATTTCTACTATTATGCACAAAATCGTTCAAGTACTGTAAAACTAAAAATATGCAAAATGTTACCTTAAGAATTTAAATTGAATCTAATTACTTTCCTTTCCTGAAATGATTTACCTTCTCTTGGTCCTAATGTCTGCCTGAACAAATCAACAACAATCGTCAATTTACCAACGGGGAACCAACAATTTAATGGGGGAGAATAAATATAAAAATCCAGTGAAAAGGAACCATGGGAAATTATATTACCCTCTTGGGACCTCTGATGACTTCATGCTGACACAAGTACTGAGACCAGCATTACAAGGGCATAAAGCCCAGCTCCATGATCAATTTGTGATCAGCTGCAGTGTGAATCAAAGTAATTAGAAAAATAGAAGATTCAAAAATAAAAAGATTCTTTTAAAAAATAGTAAACAAAGTAAAGTTAATAATTAACAGACCACAGTGATGTCACCAAAACATCATAAGGAATACCGTCTGGTTCCAAAACAGATCCAAACAGGGATTGCCAGTGAAAAAAGTTTAAACGTAAAAGAATAATAATAGTAATAATAATTATAATTTAATAATAAAGTTGAGTCTATTGTTAATGGTGGGAGGGAGAAGGCGGCGATAGCATGTGTATGTCTGTCTAAGTGAATGTTAGAGTAATTTTGTGTGTTATGTACACGTGCTTTAGTTGGTGTTAAAAAATACTGCACCCAGACACTACCAATCCATGGCTCACCTGTGTCCAATCACCTCATAATCCTTTCCACTAGAAATATAAGTTTAAAAAAATCCTTCCCTGCCCACCCCAACCCAAACATTAAAAAATAACAAAACATAGTATAGTAACATGTTCCTTATGAAAAAAAAAAACATTTTATGCATGTGGAGTATGTTTCTCTATTTTAAGTCAGTGGCATCTAACTTGTGGAAGAAGTAAGATTGCACAAATTCTGTTTCTTGACATATTACTCATACCAAAGCACTGTACATAAAAAGCCATATTTGTCCTTAAGAAATAATAATTTTGGTTGGGTACACTAAACATGGAAGATAAAGGGTAAAAATAGCAAAAAATCTCCAGTCACTAAAGGGAGCCCCTGGTCATAAAGAGATTAAGGTGGCTGTCACTATGGTATATACATAAAATAGTTTTTTTATTCTGTAAATTCCATTACATGTAAAATGTAGAAAAGTTAGGAAAGTGTCAGATCTACATGATCAAAATGCTGCTAACTTTTAATTACATCATTTTAATACAAGGACAAATAATGCAAACAAATCACAACTTACAAATGCTTGCATGCAGAAGAGTTGAGTGTTTGTGAGTTGAGAACAGACACAGGCAAAGTGTCCATACAAAGACATAAGTGTCTGTGGCAAGGATTGTAAAGGTTGATAGAACCAGGGCCGGCCCAAGACAAAATGCCGCCTGGGACGAAGTTTAAAATGCCGCCCCCCCATTATCTACCCTTCCTCTCCCTGCCGCCCCCCCCATTATCTACCCTTCCTCTACCTGCTGCCCCCCCATTATCTACTCTTCCTCTCCCTGCCACCCCCCCATTATCTACCCCCCCGGTACTTACCTTTCAGCAGTCCTGCAGTGAGTCTCCCTGCTCGGTCTCGGTGCCGGCTTGTAATGCTGAGCGCTGGAAATGACGTCATCTTCCAGCGCTCAACATTACAAGCCGGCACCGAGACCGAGCTAGAGGGCTCGAAGAGGAGAGAGTGAGGGGTGCCGAGCGGGTACTGACAGCTAAGATAAAACCACTCGGCGCCCTCTCTCTTCTCAGCTTTAAAAAAAAAAAAAAAAAACGGTTGCCCCACTCGGCTCCATTGTCGGGCCGGCCCTGGATAGAACATCATGTCTACCATGAGCACTGTTGATGGCTACCTCTGGTTGAGAAGAAAGCAAGCAGCTTGCAAATGCATTAACCTGCAAGCTGTCTGTGAGTTGCAAATGCAAGTTCAAACTAAATTCACTAAATTCACAACCTTAGGAAATTGTGAAGCTGGAATGCAGTCTTGAAATAATGGAGGGTGCGGTTGCATTCTTAGTGATCACACAAAATATTGATTTGATTTAGCTTTTTCTTTTGTTTAAACACTAAAATCAACTATTAACATGCCTATTTTTGAAATCATTCTAACCTTACAACATTTATTCACACCTGCCTAAAACTTTTGCACAGTACTGTATATGAGCTCTCATGCAGCCATTTTTCAATATTCTGCCTTCAGGCAATTTGTTCCCCTTTCCTGGATGGCCAAAAATGAGGTCTGATGGCATCATCCATCATTGCTGGATGGGTCCTGAAAAGGTAAGTGTTTGTTTTTCCCTCATAGGTTGTCTAATACAACAAGGGTAGACAGTGAAAACAGTAATAGTGAATGTACGTATGGGACTTTAATCCAACTTGTAAGTTTGCTTGTTGCAGCCTCATATTTTCTGCTAACCTACATGCAGCTGATGACTTTATTGAAATACTCCTTTGCTAAATCGTAATCTCTTGAGACAATGCTTCAAACACATGAGTTTGTCTACTAGGATGGTGGATTTACTCCTTTATTGGATACACATGGACCAACACCACAAAACTGCTTGTAGCTGATATAAAAGTGTGGAATATGCGGTCGCCTGCTAGACACCAACAGCTGCATGCTACACTTTAAGTACTAGGTCCTGCTCTTATTTTTCATATGATTTTGGAAAACAAAAAAGGTACACCCAAGTGTAATTATGTGATGCAATCATAAATTGTAAACGTTGATACATATTTTATCACAGAATATTTGCCTTATGTGATCTTAAAATTCAGAACTTATTCCCAAGTACCAGGGGACTGAAGTGTATAATCAAGAATTCTTTTAATGTCTCTTATAGCACTGACATGATTCAGATTGAAATTAACATCTTTTACAATGAAACATCAGTTAACTGCCACAGCCAAATATTGAAGCAGTAAAGAACATCCATTTCATTTAGGTATCCTTTGAAAGGTTAGCTTCAAAAAACGTATTTGAAGAATATGTGAAGTTTGAAGTTACATAGCCAGAATGTTCCCAGATTTATCCTCCGCTCCTGAAGACACAATAAACCACTAGCGTTCTCCTATTAATGTGTACACACAATATATCTATATGTAAAGTATAATGTACTTTCTGAAAGTATAAAATGTGTTTAGAGCACTTGCTGATGATGTTGCAGTTACATAGGAATATAAAGATTTTCTTAAATGTAAGGGAACATTATACTTATTAGTAGGAGTCACAATGCCACTTCATATGGTCAAACGGTCCTTTAAAAATTATCTAGCCTTTATCAGTAATCTCATCTGAGCCAGGCGTATTTGCTTGAATATAAGAAAAGGCTTATATTCGAGGTCGTTTTATAATCTGATCTCAAATAGAGGCCTGACTATAAGACTAAGATCCAGATCCAAGGCAGCGCTGCGGGGGGACCTGGATCCTCCTCTCTAGGAGCGAGTGGACATCTGCGTGATGCATGCAGACAACCTCTGCTGCTGCCCGACACTTCCACCGGGGCCTCTATGACAGAGCGCCAGCATGACATGACCTTCTGGTGCTCAGTCATGGAAGTCCACTGCCGGCCTACAATAGACATCAGGGAGTCTGAAGCACAGGGGACAAGCCTGGGGATGCATTGGTAAGTCTGGGGGGGCAGAGTGGCATATAGGGTGGATAAGGCATATCTGGGGGCAAGCCGGGAGGCAGATGTGCATAACTGGGGGGGGGGGGCAGGTTGGCAAATAAAAGGAAATAAAAACAAAAAATGCATTTTTCTCAATAATAGTTTTTAATAAATATGAAAAAAAGAGTGTATGTGTGAATATATATATACTAAATTAATATTCAAATATTGGGGGGGCAGTCTTATAATCGAGCAAATACGGTACTCCCCCATAGTGTTTTTGTGATGGTTTGGATATTAAGTGTATTTTGTAGTCTTCTTGCATCATAACAAACAGCCTGCTAACTACAATCTAAAGCCAAGATCTTGCAAGATAGAAAAGCCTTCGTGCATCATAACAAACCGCCTGCTTATTACTATCTCAAGCCAAGCTCTTGCCAAGAAAATGTATTCAAACTCATTTGGACCACTATGCCAGATCTACAAGCAAGTTTCCTTATTCATATTTTGTAAAATTATGCGTACTTTCCTGTATGTGTACTAAATATGTATTTTGGGGACATTGTTTATTTTTTAGCGAAATGTTGGTATTTGTTGGCATTCCTTTGGTCCGATCCCACCCCCCTTTGGCCTCCTACAGCCATAATGCCGCCCCTTTTTACTTTAACCCCTTAATGACAAAGCCCGTACATGTACAGGCTCAAAATGCATTGTTTTCAATGGGTTTAGGGACCGCCCATTGTTAAATTTCTTTTCATTATTGATCTCTCTCTTACCCCTCCTGTAGGCATCCTGCATCGAAAGAAACAGTCTCCTTACTATCATCTCAAGCCAAGCACTAACCCACGCGCCACTCAGTTCATTTTATTTATACTGCTACTACTCTTTTCACCCTTTTGTTTCAATTACCCATACTGTTCCATTAGATTGTAAGCTCATGAGCAGGACCTGGAACTTTGTCTAAAAGTACAATAAGGCTAGGTGGCAAGCTCACAAGTAGGGTACTCATTTCTTGATGTGCACGTATGTAGTAATGTATATTTGTTATGTGTGTTAACTACCTCATTTAAATTCTACAGCACTGCGTCATTTGGCAACGCTTAATAAATAAAAGGTAATAATAATACAATAAAAAAAGAGGCAGAGAATGCCACTGTATTGTAACCATAACCTGTTTATTTCTATTTCTGGTATTCTGAAGGAAAGGATTTGTAAAAAGCTATTACATTTGTTGCGCTGTAATCTACAGTTCTCTTTTGAGATATAAAAACAATAAAGTACATATAACATTAGTAGAAATATCCTTGTTTTACTCACCAAGCCGACTTGGCAAATAACACCTTAGCCTCGCTATTACAGTCAATTGG
Organism: Spea bombifrons; assembly: GCF_027358695.1. Lineage (NCBI taxonomy): Eukaryota > Metazoa > Chordata > Amphibia > Anura > Pelobatidae > Spea > Spea bombifrons. The sequence goes on from NC_071091.1 coordinate 52,847,551, forward strand.
CACAATTCTATTTCTAATAAAATCATGTATAAAATCAATTTAAAAGGTACTATATGTTTAGCAGTTTCCACAAAGCTACGGATAAAGCATGAACGCTAAACAAAGGGACATTTTGCTGGAATATTTAAAGCGCTGAAGTCATACATTTTTCATTACAAGTAATAGGTTTTTAGAGTTTTGGTACTATATTATTTGTACAGACGTATCCAATTTGAAATGTACCCCTTTATCATTTGTCAAGGTTTCTCTCTAATGCACATGGTCAATTATTGTTATTACCCATAATGGCACAGCTCTACACTGGACAAATGAATTAAAATGATGTAAAGGTCCAGACACATGTTTCTACTTTTTCAGCTAAGCCTTATTCTTGGATTTATTAATAGACCTTATCAGAACTTATAATTTATTTTTAAATTGGAAACACACCATCATCCCAACATTTCGAAAGGCTTTAGAGAAATACATGGTTTTATGATTGGGGACCAGGCTGGTGGATCCAGTGATCTTTAAGATGACCATATAATTGTTACTGTAGCTATTTTGAGAACAGATAAGCATGTTGAGTAAGTGACTAAATGTGCACAAATTATTCTACAACTGCATTAAGAACATTTTATATACCGTACACATAACTGTTAGTTATAGTTTATATTCATGAAACAATGTGAACCTCCAGAAAAGAGGCACTCATTGCAGATTAGGAAAGAGGCACAGGAAGATGATTGTCCACCGGTGATGCACAAAAGGTATGTGGATGTGAAGTCTATGCAGATTTGTGTTCAGTTTGTGATTTTTTTCCAATATCAGTTTACATTGACAAAATATGTACAGTGAACACAATTAACACAAATTAACCATTTATTGGCTATGTCTGTACTGTAGAACATTGTTATATATTAATACTTGGAATGCTAATATGCTGCAGTAATTTAGAAAATAATCAATATATTTTCCATTTATAATTTCTATATATACATCCAGGCTAGTATGATTGATAATTTGGTAATTCACTGTATTTTACTTGTTGTTATAGTAATAATTATGCATGTTGAACTAGTCATATCTATACTTTTATTTGGTGATGATTGAAACATACTTTGATTAATATGCCGCAAAATCTTTATTCATCGTTCCTTTCTGCATTGTCATAGTGGTAATTTATTGGGTTGTTTTGCTGTTATATACTGTGTTTATTTTATAATTACACTGTCCTAACTACGTTGATATATTATGCAAAATCTTCCTTTGATGGTTTGTTTTCATGTTATAGCATTTTGATTGTTCTCTATCTTTGGTTCATGTCCCAAGTTTTACAAACACATCTGTTGGTTTATTCTAAGTATTGGGACATCATACATTAATCACTTGAGTATTCCACTGCCTTGTATTTGCATATTTGACACAATTTAAATTCACTGTATTTATTGTTCATGTCATTATGTTTTCATGAGGAATACCGTATTTGCCCGAATATAGGCCGACGCCCCGGACATGCAGTTCAGAGCGCCGGGCAGGCAGCAGGGTTAGGATACAGATCCCCCGCGGCGGCGCAGGGGACCTGTATCCTACTCTCTGATATGCGCAGACAGCCTGCCGTGCCGGCACTTTCCACGGGGGGAGTGCCGGCACGGGAGATTGTCTAAGCGCATCGCGCAGACGTTCACCAGCAGTGGCGATGCACGTAAACAACCTCTTAGGTCTGACAACAAAGCAACATAAGGGTATAAAAAATTCTATTATATATATATATATATATATATATATATATATATATATATGTATACATATGTACAGTACCTACAAACACCCAAATTATGTTGCAAAGTTTTGCAAAGCATAAAGGATTTGCTCTGTTGACGTATCCCACCATGCCTCTTCAAAATGAACTCTTTGCAGACAAACATTTTGGCACTTAATCTGCATAATATCTTGTCACATATGTCACATTTTTTTGTTATTTGCATATTGTTACCTTGCTCCATAAATTGCTTATCTCGGTGATGTGCCTTCCAAGCTGCAGCACGGTAGGTGCTGTCACATAGTGCTGTGATCTCCAGTGGTTAAGGAGAACAGTAGGCAATTGCCGCAGGTAACATTAAGATTCAACCTGTTGGGGTCCACTACAAGGGCAGGGAATCTCTGCGTGTGTCTGTGGAAGCTAGACTGTCAGATAATGTCTAGCTTAGTTAACACCTGCATCACAAATATTCTAGTTATATGAATTGAATAGATTTTTTTTATTTGCATGTAGATGTTACAAAGTCTGTATGAAGTATTTCTGTTATGATATTCTTATTAGCACAGTTATGGCTTTGATCGGGTACTTTACTTTTTTATCTCAAATGCAATTTTTGCTGTTTGATCTCTCTTGAAAATATATAATTTTGTTTATACAACAGAAATATGTTTTTCTGAAAGCATGATGTCTTATATCAGTAATGATGTTAACACTAGTGGTGCCCTAGACTTCCGACCCTTTCCTACTTCATCATCAGACTGCATACCCTCTTGCCATAACCTACTGTCCTTCGCCAGGATAGGCCTATACTTTATGTTGATTTCACTGGCTATCCTTACATGAAACTGCTAAGAAAACTCTGTGTGATGCAGGGCATTGTGCTTTGCTAGTACCAAAATGTATGTTTGTCTTATAGGGATGACCATGTAGAGAGAGATTGTGTCTGTTCCATGGTTCTGTTCCAGATTAATGTTTAAAGAGTTGTCTATACAAGGATATATATATATATATATATATATATATATATATATATATATATAAAGTCTTTGTTATTCCCAGCGGAGAACCACAGAAATGCAACTTGATCTTCCATGCTGAGATACCTACGTGCTTATCATTAGAAATTGGTCTTTTCATACTTCACAAAGCGTCCTATCATTTCTATATTTTTGAATGGCATGGCCTAAATCCTATATTTATAGAGGTTACGCTTGTTCACCATAATCTCATTATTCCAGCACTGGTGGAGTTATTGCCCAAAGCATTTGACATAGGCCTTCTTTTATGTCTCAGTATTACTATTTGGGGAATTATATGGTAAAATCTTCATTGAAAAGGGAACACCTGACACAGCTTAAGAGAGGAATGAATATTAATATATTTGACATTTTATTTTCGGAATTCACAATGTATAATCTCTACATTTTGTTAAATTAAAATGTATTAATGTTTTTCATAAAGGTAAGGAGGAAAGAGGACAGAAACATAATGACACATATGCCGGCAGGTACAAGCATCTTACACATACAACAAATTATGTGTATACAATCAGATGACCGTTCAAAAAGATAAGTGATATCAGGGCGTGCAAATGAAAAATGAAACATTGCAGTAAACTGCGCCAAATAAGCTCCCAGGCCTGAGGCACCCACATTGGCTGACATGTATGGCTTAATTTCTCTCTGTACCTGCCAGTACTCTTGGGAGGGGAATTGGAAAATGAGGTGAAAGAGAAAAAAAATGGGGGCGAAGAATGTAAAGAAAGCAAGCGAGAAAGCGACCTAAAGTCCCTCCCTAAGAGGGACTTGACTCCACCAGCTGCTGTAGGGAAGCCTCTCTGTCAACATAAGAGACCCTTACTGGGGGGGCATCTGGAAAACATCAATCGACCTCCATTTAATATCCAGAAAGTCCACTTTGCCGCCCCAAGCGCTTTTTTTTTTTTTTTTAGCGGAGGAGAGAGAGGGCGCCGAGTGGTTTTCGCTTACCTCTCTCCTCTGCGAGCCCTCTAGCTCGGTCTCTGTGCCGGCTTGTAATGCTGAGCGCCGGAAGTGGCGCCAATTTCCGGCGCTCAGCATTACAAGCCGGCACCGTGGCAGAGCAGGGAGACTCGCCGCATGACTGTTTAAAGGTAAGTACAAAGGGGGATAGGGTAGATAATGGCGCCGGCAAAGTTTAAAATGCCGCCCCCCCCCGGTGTCGGCAGGGGGGGCGGCATTTTAAACTTCGCCCCAGGCGGCATTATGTCTTGTGCCGGCCCTGAAAGATGGGTTCATATAATGGGAACTATGTTTAATATGTTATATATGCTGATTATGTTTAGTGTGTACTACTTTGTATTCCATAGTACAAATCATCATTTTACAGTGGATAAATTAGGCATTAGTAATAACAGGGAACATCATCATTATCTGTAAGGATAAAGCCTCTCAACTGATTTTTATGTTTTCAATTTTGGCTGAACTCTTATTTTTAGGGTGACATGGAGCAATTCTGATTCAAGCTGCTACAGTATGTGTATTACATTACATCTCCTATTTTAGAGATTACAACATCTTTGTGACCAGTGATAACACAAAACCCACACAGGGGTTGTGAAGACCTATACGACTAATTGGTAACAGTAACAGATGGTATTAGCAAGAAGATGAATTGTGCATGCTGTGGGGTAAGATTCTTAAACGGAAGTGGAACCCCAATCTACTGTGCATGTGGTTTTATCCATATTGCAATATGAGTATGTATAACTACTATCTTATATGGCAACATGTGGTGATTTATTTTCCTACTGGATTATTCTTTGGCCATGATAGCTTTCGAAACAGACCCTCTATTAGTTCTATATTGCTATTAACCCTTCACAATAAGGGATGTAATAGTCCATCATCAAAGATCATCCTTAAGGACAAATGACATACTATTACATGCTTTTGCTTTTTTGTATTGGTAGGGAGACCTCACAGCCTGGTCTTCCCTGTTTAAGCATGAGCTGGTATCTGTGGGACCAAGCCAACAGAGTCAGTATTATTATTTATTGTTTTATATAGCGCCATAAAATTCTATAGCGCTGTACAGTGGGCCGACAAGACACAAGTAGTATGTAACAAAACAATTTGACTTACAGAGACAACAGGTGAGGAGGGCTCTGCTCAAACAAGCTTACGTTCTATATAAAAGTGCTCAGTATAGGCAACTTTACACGGATAGATTTTGAGTGCTCAAATAAAATGTTGCGGCTTTATTTCCGCCAGTGTCAGTGGTGACACCATGTGAAGTTTCTATTAGCAATTAGTGAAGCAGATAGATCCTAAAGCTTTGGATTTTTTTTCCAGCAATTCCTAAAGGAGTCTAAAGTTTGTAAATGGTATGCAATAAATGCACAATTTTATTTTTTCCCCATATACTTTTTGTGGGGAAATGGCTGCACGTAAACTGATAGAATGACTGTTGTGAAATAGATTGCCTCAGATTGCCTCATATTCAGCAGTTTGGCCCTCAAAGTTTAAGTTTTGATGCTTGCTGCCTATTAACTGAAGATATATATATGACAACTGCCCCCCGATATCTCGATAAATGTATGTTTGTGAGAATGGGTGAGATACAGTGTAGGATGATAATCTATAGCAAGTAGACCATTGGGTTGGCATTTCTTCTTATTATATCACTTAGATTATGGCATGACACTTAAACGATCCTCTTAGCTCTTTCATTGATTTTTCATATTTGGATCATTTTCAAATAGTAAAAAGTCCCAGATCCTTAATATATTTGACATTTGATGAGTTTGAATATTGCGTGATAATAAAAAGAACTGATTTGATAATTACTATCTATACTATACATCCACACAGTCTGTAAGCTAGTTTACAGTTTATATTTAACCCTTTGTGTGTCAACCATGTACAGTGAAGGAAACAATTATTTGATCCCCTTCTGATTTTGTACGCTTTCCCCCTGACAAAAACATGATCAGTCTATAATGTTAATGGTAGGTTTATTTGAACAGTGAGAGACAGCATAACAACAAAAAAAAAATCCAGAATAACGCATTTCCAATAAGTTATAAATTGATATGCATTTTATTCAGTGAAATAAGTATTTGATCCCCTATCAATCAGCAAAATGCCTGGCTCCCAGGTGTCTTTTATATCGGTAACAAGATGAGGTTAGGAGCACTCTCTTAAAGGGTGTGCTCCTAATCTCAGTTTGTTACCCGTTTTTCCATTTTTTTAAAAAAAAAGAATGATTAAAGCTCTGCCATTCAATTTCAATATTGGAGGGTGGCAAACACAGCAGGTTTTCAGGACAATACAAAGCTTGCAATGTAATGTTTATATAATGTTTGTATGTATATTAGTTAATATGGAGTGACACCTTTAAAAGGCTTCAATATAATTTAAGGTAATTTGTCATTAAAAAGCACAGCGGCCAGAATGAGTTATTGGCGTTTTAAGTTTTCAATTTTCACACGTCATATAGTAACACTATCATGGGCTTTTTAATCAAGCACACAAATATTGGTTTTACGGTTTAAAGTGGAAAAGGGGGTATTTTTCAGTGAGCTTTATTGTCTTTTAAGTATACAGAATTTACAATCAATATTGCCATTATAGGAAGAAGAAATAAATAATTCGGTCAAACGTCAAAGGAGAAAAATATATTTGCCCAAAGGAGTTCAGGCAATCAGGATAAAACACATAAGGCACCACTCTCTCCTTGGACAGCAAAAAAAAAAGACGGTAAAGCTAACAAATGTTAAATGGATAGTTAACAATTGCATATTTACTAAAAAGCGAGAGAAGATGAAAACAAAATGAAGCAGAACATTTTGAGTCAGAATGTGGGAAGAAAAGCAAATATACATTCCATTTAGAATTCAACAGAACAACTGATTGATTACTCAAGGGAGAAAGATATGTCTGAACTCATTCACTTGCATTTGCTGAGGATCATGTGCCCTTCATATAATATTACATTCTATAGGTTCTTTAACATATATGTTAACATAAGCATTATCTGAAGAACCCATGGTCATGTATTCAGTTCAAACATTATACCTTAATGTAAATTTAACAGGAGAAGTCATCATGGAGACTAAGCAGATTTATCTGCTTCGAGCTTTATCATTTAGAACTTCATCTAAATGTTAATTACGTTATATTATATGTGTAATGCAAGGTATATCATTGGGATTAAATGCTACTTTCTCTAATGACATTAGGACTAGTCATATTTCCTTCCTGCCATAACCACCGTCGATGTTATTCAGCCTTATAACACTCAGATGTTCAGCATTTACAACCACATCGCAAGGCCATTCAAATTTGGCCCTTTAATTTCTGACACACAGTTATTCCCATCATCCTCTAGGCTATAAAATAGTAAAAAGAGAAGTTAGACATAGCACCACAAAAAAAGATCAAGAACCATGTTAGATAGCCTAGTCATAATTCTATATTTATTAAATCTTCCCCAATAAATGCTTGGTCAACAACAGTAAAGAACATGTCGCATGCATGCTTTGGATATTAATCACTATTTTGTTATTTGTGTAAATAACAGCTGTACCTGAAAAATAAATTTTTTCACATGAATTATGCAAATTATGCCTTTATGAACTATTTCTCATATATATGAGGTAAGATAACTTATGTTCTTATTAGCGCCAAATCTCTCTTTCTTTTCAGAGTAGACCATTGTACCAATAGATACATTTTGATGTTTTAGCACAATTTTTCCTAAAATGTTCCACACTATTCAACCGTGTTATCACAGCGAACAATGAAGCCTAATTTCACTGTATATAGCAAAGCAGTATTTCTGAAAATACACAGTACTGCCTTAAACATGTTTAAGAATGTGACATTTTGGGAAAAGTCAAATAGTTAATGGATATATTAGGTATCACAAAGAGACAGCCACGGAAAAAAAGCAGTAGCAGGAAGAGATTTGCTATGTGCATAAGCAGACAAACACATGTTCATGTGAGATGCTTATTAATTTAAGATCAAAGCTTCCATTTGCATCCTTTGATAGAGGCCCCTGAGTTACAACAAGTACGATAATGTATTTTGTGCAAAAAAATATTTCATAGTACTTGCTGTGTCCATAGTGATATCACATGTAAAGTAATGAGACCAGCTCTTCCATTTACGTGACGGCACAAACAAAATGCATAGTGCAGGGTACCAATTATCTTATTGTCAGCCTGCTGTACAAGCAGTAAATACTCGACAGTAAAATTCCCTGCTTCGGACCCAAACCTCTCTGTTCAGCATGTTTCTACCCATATAGCTATGAATAGATCACATGAAAAGTGTTGGTAAAGCCCTACCTGCTAGTTAGGCCTCTATCCACACCACTAAAGCAAAAGTGTTCCTCCTTAGCCATTTGAAATGTTAGTAGGTATGTTAGAGTTCTAAACACCAATTCATGTTATTACTCACTAGTACCTTAACTATGTATTCGTTTTGGATTCTAGATGGTAATATGCATACTTATAGCTAGTATAAGACAGCTTTTTTACTTATTCATACATTTTTCCTAGTATGTTAGAATTTAGAAAGGCGTTTGGAACAATGACATATACAGTACATACATGTTATATGGTATAAAAATACAGCAAATTTTAAACAGAGGCAGCACATCAAACTCTGTTTCAGATCAGTTGTGACTGTTGAGTGTTATGTGAGAAAGCATGATGTGCATTGGGCCAACTTTTATCAGTCCTCAAGACATTTCCAGCCATTCTCTCAGTCAGCAGGATATGGATGAACTGTCACCTTCACATCTCTTAGCACAAATAAATTAATTTGTCAGAGGCTCCAATATCTGTATGTTTTGCTTTTCAATCTATTTGTTTTAGATGTATTTATAAGACAGTTTTACCCTAAAGAATCTGAGATATAATTATGTCTAATCAAGTTCCTGTCCTGAAGTTGTTTTCCTCCTTTTCCTTTTATCCACTCAGAAACAATCTGCAATTTAACAGTAGAGAATTTAATGTGTAGAAATAATCATGCAGATTCTCATAACATGAAGTTATTACGGCTGCTCCGATGGGGTACATATAAGGTGGTTATTAACCCATATCAATCATCAATCATACCCAAACACCAATAGTCATCTACTAGACCATCAAGGAAAAATACATTTTTTTCTGGTTATAACAGTCATGTCTAGTATTTTTTAATGGCAGTTGTAAATATCACTGTATTTTTCTTCATGGATCAATGAAGCTCATTGCCTTCACTGTTGTCCTACAGAGAGTTACTAAAAGATCTTCTTTCTTTCTCTTTCATTTACTCTCGTGCTAGATTAATGGTCATAATGACAATGGTCTTGTATTTGCCATAACGTGAGGTCCGTATATAGTATTCTAGCATTCCAGTTGGCCTAGGTCCAGCCACAATGTCCATTAACACAATGAAGGACGGTGTTGAGTTGCAACAACCTCCATAGCTTATTTCTGCCTTTCGCCTTCCTCCAATGGGGTCTGCTCAAGTTGCTTTCTTGATGGGGTTGGATTGTGTTCTTGGGGGGGGGGGGTGCTTGTTATGTGGCAAAATGTGATATTTCATTTTGGTAATAGGTCATTCTATGCCTATCAATCTTGTATTTTGTATCATGCGGTTTGCTTTGTCATAACTAAAAATGCCTTCTTAAAAAATAATCATGAACAGGGACAGAGACCCGGGGAGGGCTACCTAAGCCAGGCACAACAAAGATTATCATGACCAATTGTTATTATGCATTTGTTTATATTTCAATACAGGCAAAAAATAGTATGCTAGTGAGTAAACAGTAAATGTTATATAGTAAAATATACTGTATAACATCATTTGACATTTATATATTTTTTTATTTACCCTGTGATTGAATCAAGAAAAGTAATAAGGAACTATAGACTAGTTAAAATGCCTTTGTTAGTAATTTTGCGGTACAAATAATTTATCACGCTACCTCTGACAATAAATTTAGTTTTATCCATATAACAGATGGCTGTACTTTTCCATTGCTAAGATTTTTGCTGAAAATTAAAAAGGAGATTGCTTTGAAGTCACAATTTATTTCTGTGGTGTTATCACTTATGCATTCTGTAAGTAAATATAACTAAACATTTATAAATAAAAAATGCACATCAGCCCTTTTCCCATTCCGTTTTAAAAAAAAAAGAACACTCTGTGTCCTCTACGAAATGTTTAGCAATCAATATAGATGAGAATTTAAGCTCGTGTACACATAGTTAGCTTTTCAACTGAATATCTAATGAGTTATATTTTATATCTAGGATTTTACCAAAGAAAACAAACAAATAAATAAAGTTAAATAATATTGAGGAATTATAGGGAACGTGGGGTATAGGATGTTCAAAGTATGTCGCTACTGTGTTTATATCAGACACTACTAATAAGGTAAACAAGGACCTAAATGGATTTTTCGTCAAGCTGATATGGATGAGATTTTTACTTCTAGTTCTGGCATATTATCTGTTGTTATAGTTAATTTCCTGTTCATTTTTTCAACAAATAATTGACCACTTCCAATTGTATTCTTCATTTCATTATTGCATTAAAAAAACACGTTTTATACAGCTTTAAACATACAGTAATGTAATTTTTATTTCTGACCCAACAGACTTAATGGTCTTGATAATTAACATTATGCATATTTTACTTTTATGCTTGTACGGCCCACAACCATTATGTTAGCATTATTGAAAGAGTAAAGGTCTCTAGGTCCGTTTTTTTTCCTGTGGAAAAATGAGTCCTGCTAAAATAAAATGAAATAATATTAACCCTTTGATGCTCCAATTAGAAATTTGCAGAACAGTGCCATTAGCTTTTTAGTGTACATTAATATCATATTTACATTTGAAGCTATTGTAAGCCAGAACCTAATATTCCCTATAACGCCTCTCATTTGGTCAAATACAATAGTATGTTTTGGGGGGCTATCAAGCTATTACCACTGTGACTATACCTGGCATTTAGAAAAATAAAACTAAATACAGTTTTTTCTACTGCCTTTCTGCAAGTGTTTGGGTATTAGACTTTAGGGTCCTTGTTGGGTTTAGACACCTAACATCCATAATCCCTCAAACCAGCTTATTATCTCCTATCCCACACTCCATGACCAGATCACTTGGCTCCTGTTTGTGCTGATCGAGCAGTCCTTATTCCTTAGTCCTTTGGCACCAATGTATCTGAGCCTTGAGTTCAGTGTTCTCAAGTTCATTGGTCCATGTTTTCCTGAATCGGCTGCCACTTCAATTTCTGAGCATTGCCTGTCCAAATAGATTTGTGTCCTACTTACATGTTCCTTTATGGCTAGGTTTCCACTTGGGTTTTTGTCCGGCGTTTTTTTCTTGATGAAAAACGCCAGGAAAACTGCCAAGAAAACTGCCACTGCATTTACCTGCGTTTTGGCGTTTTTTCTGCAGTTTTTTCTGGCGTTTTAGCTTTTCTGTGGAAATTGCTTTTTTTGACCTTAGGCAGTTTTTCCAGCCTTTACAAGTTAGAAGTTTCACCCAGCTAAAAGGGATTAGGATAAATGGCAAGTATCTGCCCTCTCCTGATGTCATTTACTTGGTAGACCCTTTTGTCTCTTTTCTGTGGTTTGTAAGGCATGCTTTATTTCGAATGTCTGCTCCTCTGGGAAGATTGGCCCCAAATGATGGTGCAAATTGTTTGCTGTTGCTTTTGGCACGCAGGATCCGGTCGCGTATGTTTGTTTGTAATGGCATGTTTGTTCCAAATGGTGTAAAATTCAATATGAACCAGTCCAGGACTTTGTTTTGTGTGAAACTGTTTGTTTTCAGCCTATTTCTCGTAGGACACACAGATACTGGGTCCATCCTCTGCATTGTAACTGTGGAAAAAACGCCATAAAAAACGCCAAGGCAATAAACCCACATGGTTTTTTCATGGCGTTTTTTCTCTCCCATAGACTTCTATTGGAGAAAAAAAGCCAAGATTTCTTGCAAAAAACGCCAGAGTGTCAACATGCTGCAGTTTTGAAAAACTGCCACAGAGCCCAAAAAAGCAGAAAAACGCCAAAGAGGACTGAAAAAACGCCAAACAGAAAAACGCCAAGTGGAAATGGCATTTTGCGATTTCCTATTGAATTACAGCTAACATCTGGCTGCATGCGTTTTTCACAAAAAAAACGCCAGGTGGCGCTATTGGCGTTTTTATAGGCGTTTTTAGCAAAAAAAACCCCAATGGAAACCAAGCCTATACCTGACTTCCTGTCTCAACCTAGCCTGTCTCCTTATTGCACAATGCCTGCATTGTTCCTGGACTATTGTTGATAGTGGCGGCTTTTAATTTCCACCTTGGAAGTGTCAACATGGCTTCTGTTCATTACATATACACATTATTTTACTTGCACAGTTTAATTTATAAACCCATATTAAACAATATTATTCAGCAAGCATTATAAGCTACAAGAAAAAAATGGTGGATTGTCCCTCCCAAAGATGGATAGTTGAGAGGTGTGATGAACAAAAATAACTGCCAGCTAACACCAAAATACAGAGAAATGTGGTGTCTTCATACAAAAACTATTGCATCAAACATATAAGAATGAAGTAGTATACTAACAAAATAATGAATACTATAATAAATGATGGGTTATAGCCTTATGCATGGTCTCTTATGCATGAGATGGAGATATGAGGTTTTGATGGTCCAGTTGGGAAGGCCACAACTTTATTTCTTGAAAATGTGTTTATTTTCTTACTGTTTTGAAAATACATTTTGTGAAGAATTAAGGGTTCTTGTTTTACTAATGCTAAGAAACTCCAGGCTTCCAAGCTCTTACAACATCCCTACAGTGCATATAGTTCACATAATTCCCTTATTCCTTTTCATTTACTGGTTGTATGACATCTTCAATAAGCGGTTTATGAGTGGTATTTTGATTTAGCAGAAGTACTCTCCTGCTTGGTTCTTTTATTATTCCTTAAGTGCTTTAACATATCTGCACTGCTGCTTATAAATATTTTCCCCTGAGTGGTTACAGCTTAATGTGGAATCCTAACCCACTCGGATTCATCTTTATGAGCGTTACTGAATATCACATTCAAGTGGAATCCATATATATGGAAAAAAGTTATGTTAATGTTTTATCAGTATAGTCAAAATAGAAGCGTAAGCTACACACTCTAGTCATAATAAATTATACCTATATAGTAAGCAAAGAAAGGGTACAAGCAGAAAATGGTGAGTCCCTAAGCAACTAAAAATAAATATTTGGTTCAATAATACTTGCTCGTGGACATTCTTCGTGTTCGTTTTTCCCGTTTTTTTTAAAAGGTGTTAATACGGGGTTAACGCGTACCGCGGCAGCTCTGGCGCCAGGAGTTTAAATGTCCGTATGAGCAACTCTATTGGTCGCCAGCAGGGGGCTCGTCTGCCATCAACCAATGGTCTCTCACGGCCAAGTTACGGCACCAGGATTTTAAAAGTCTGTACGAGCGACCCATAGGGTTGATGTCAGAGGAAGACCCTGCAGGCCACCAATAGGCTCACTCGCACTGCCCTTTAACCCCTGGCGGCAAACCTACGGAATTCCGCTGTCAACTCCTGCGATGTCGCGAAGATAAGGTAGGCTAGATGGGGAAGGGACCAGGGAGATTAGTAGACGAAGACGATCACGAAGATTCTTCGTGTTGTGTGTATTCGTCTACGCTTTATCCCGCTATCTTCTCTTCTTCATGTCTTCGGAACGAACACGAAAACGCACTCTTCGTGTTGGGCTGGCATCCCACTATAGGTATTTCAAAACACATAATTTTTGAACATTTTTATAGGATACCAAGGAAGCCTCTACCACTGGGTGCCCCTTATGTAATAAACAGGATGCCCATCAGAACAGATTGTTTGAGTTGGGCCTGCCACATTTTTTGTTTGCCCTTTGATTCCCTTGTTGTCCCTTGATGATGTTGGGTCTTCACCAATAAGTTAGAAGAAAATAGTTATAACAATCCAGGTGTTGTAGATGGATTTTAACTGTGTAAGACAACATATTCAGGTCTTAAGTATTTTAAGTAGCTTTAAGACAGCAGGGAGACTAAATATAAAATTATACCTGAACACTGAAAGTTTGTGTAGTACATACTGGGGAATGTTACTGTTTACTAGAAAAAAGGTATTAAACCACAAAAGAACATTAGATACAGCAAAATCCATTTGAAGAAGCTGTCAATTATACTATGCCTGTGGAATAGTAGGTAATATTTTATGTAACATCATTACATTTTTAGTGGTGTAAGTAAATCATAGCTATAACAAACCACTGGATTGTGTAATATGGAGAGAAATCTACATGAAATGAAGAAAAGTGCCCAATTTTCCATATGTGCCCTGCTATTTTGGATTTCTTTCACAGTAACGTTAATCAGAAAATTACTTTAAGTTTCACAGTATTCATTACAGTACAGGGAGAAAATGTAATCTGAGTACTACCATGTTGTGAACATGAATTTTTGATAGATTTTTTTGTACAATATTTTTGAGTTAGTAATATTAACTTCACATCATAATTTACAAAGAAACATTGAATCTGACTTTAGATAAGAACCATTCAGCCCATCTAGTCTGCTTATCTTGTCCTGCTGTAAAGACTTATACCTTGGTCTCCTGTCAGGTTTAGGATAGACATATGTCAATCCTAAGGATGAAGGATGTTTCCATTTGCTTACTACATTAGGAAACAAAGCTCACAGTGAGAAGTCCGGCCTTAGGGATTTGAAGCCAGGCCTTCCCAGACCCCAATTGTACCCATAGACCAACAATCCAAACTGTTAAACATTACCTGTCCACATTAATCGATACAGCATTAAGGAGGCCATCATGCCTCCAACTGTTTTTCTAGGCATCAGCGAAGGAAACAGTTGTGTTTGCCTTTGTTTACAAAAAACAAGCAGTGATTCACTGGGAAGCACTGCTAGTTCACTTCTCTGATGGCTGCTTGCCCATGTTATGGACACTCATGGGTGGGTATGTGCTTTTGGGAGAGTGAATCCTACTGTGATCCACAGCATATATTAGTCCACAACTGCCTAATATGCAATCAAGCATTCATTTGCTGAGTCAATCTGTGTTTTACACATAGACATTCTGCAGAGGAAAATCATGTTCATACAATTAAAGAGACATAAAAAAATATGACTGTTCCTTTTAAAAACTGCCTCTACAGCGTGTTGACAAGTCAGCTTTCTACAAAAATAACTTTGTAAAAACATCTCTATATACACATATCTAGCCTCCCACTCCTGATCACTATTCCAATTATAATAAATACAAATAGAAATAAAGACTAGTTGCCAAGTTCTTATGTATACTGATTAAGTACAAAACATTTTGATGCCTTGTTATTAAAATAACCTGAAAAGTGTTTAAAAAATACCATAATAAATAGGCATTTTTAAGCTGTAAATTAATTAATAAGCATTTTAATTCCAATTGTTATCATTAAACAATTTATGTACCCAAAAAATACTAAACTGATTTGTTATGGACCTTTTGCAAATTAAGCATTACACTAAAAGGAATCCAGCGTTAAAATATGAATTTATTTCTACATCTGCACAGAACCCAATAATACATATTAATATGATTAATTCATTTAAAAAAAAGTAAGTATGTCTGCTTGATTATTCTAACGAACATCGTCAGGATTCAAGTTTAAGTAGATGTATCCTCTAAGCCAGTGCGCCTCAACCCTCTTCTCAAGGCACACCTTGATATTTTTTTATATAGGTGTTTAAGGTGTTAAACACCATAGACACACCTGAGTAATATCTAAATCCAGGACTGTTGAGTGCGCCTAGAGGATAGGGTTGAGGAGCACTGCTCTAAGCAACACATATCATGGTGTTAGTAGACTCACAAGCAGAACCCTCTTCTCCTTCTGTACCACTATGAAAAATACCAGGACAAAAGGTCATGACTTTTAGTGAAAAGGTAAGGGACTTGAGGAAGTAATTTAGAGAAAGGTTGGTGAAATCTATAGGTAGACATGTTGGGATATACATAAACCTGTCTCAAACAACAAAACACTTTAAAACTGTGAGGCATGCAGTGACCTCATTTCCAATGCCTGCTTTGCTCTAGATTAGTGGAAAGTCATCTGCCAGTCGGTCCTCATGGTGTCCTGTCAAAGGAGTGTTGTATCCAACCGGCTAATACAACAAGAAATACAGGCAGGCTAGACAGGCCAATTGGTTCATATGCCCTATTAATAGTTATGCTGCATGGAGTACTATATGTTTTTCCATGGATTGCCAAGCTCTGAAAAGATTATCTGTTGATAATAATCGAGCAGACATACCTACTTTTTAGATATATAAGTGCGAGAAGAAAACATAAACCGTGGATAAACTGGGAATAATTAAACTAAAGACAAATGAAGGGAATTATATCAATGAGGATAAAGATCTAGCCTACTGCTTCAATAAATACTTCTGTTCTGTATTTAACGCAGAAGATGAAGGCGAGGGGCCCTTGTTAGCCAACAGAAATAGGATGACATGGGACACAGCTGTGTTTACAGAAGAAGTTCTACTTGAACTCTCCAAAGTAAAAACAGATAAATCCATAGGACCTGATGGGATACATCCAAAATTATTAAAAAAGCTTCAATGTGCCTTGGCAAAACCGCTAGCAGATCTATTTAACCAATCACTAATGACAGGAGTAGTTCCAGGAAAACTGGAAGTTGGCAACCGTAGTACCACTGTACAACAAAGGTAGTAGGGGAGACTTGGCCAACTATAGACAGTAAGCCTTACATCAGAAGTTAGTAAATTAATGGAAACCATGCTAAAGCATAGGATTATTAAAAATCTGGAAATAAATGGTTTGCATGATCAGAAACATCACTGGTTTACTACAGGAAGATCTTGTCAAACTAACATTTTTTTTGACTGGGTAACTAAGATAATAAACCAGACAGGAGCTGTTGATATCACCTATTGATTTTAATAAGGCATTCAACACTGTCCTTCATAGAAGATGCCACCTCCAGAAGGATATCGACACATTGGATAGCGTTCAGAGGAGAGTTTGCAGGACAGAAATTATCAAGAAAGGTTACAGGATCTTAATATGTATAGCTTGGAGGAAAGAAGAGAGAGGGGGGATGCAATAGAAACATTCAAGTAAAACTAGAGGGCCAGAGGCTTAGATGTAACTTAAGTAAGTTCTATTTTACTCAGAGGCTGGTAGATAAATGGAACAGTCTCCTAGCAGCGGTGGTGGAGGCTAATAAAGTGAGGGAATTCAAACAGACATCGAAAAGACATTAAGCTGTTCTAACTATTGGACCTGACCAAAGACTGATTAAATCCCTTACATCAGGAAAAATGGGCAGACTAGATGGGCCGAATGGTTCTTATCTGCCATCAAATTATATGTTTCTGTGTTTCTATGTGAAATCAGCTATTATTTAATATTTATAAATGTAGTCTTATGCCTCCAAAACATACCTAATTAAACAAAAATTACTGATGTAAGACGCTGATAACCTCTGCTTTTAGCGGCCACCAGCTGGATGAAAAACAGCAAAATAACACTTGCACACAATAGCTTATGTTTCAAAAGTGCTTACCTTTTCCTGTTTACTTTATTTTCTACTATTATCTGTGAATAAAGTGGTAAAATCTATGTTGGAATTACAGTGCCGAAATATATGTAATGAACAATTTTCAAAATCATACTTGTTATTACAGTAGTTTAAGCAGATTCCTAGTTACAGAGTCAGTAAGGTTGAAAATATAAGTAAATGTCCATTGAGTTCATGTTTTCTAAGGCATTTTGTAATTGTGTTATTCAGGTGAATGCAAAAAAAGCACTTAAAGACAATTATGAAAGGCAGAATAATCCTGTCTAAAACCACTATTTAAATTCAAAGGCCTATTTATTGATTGTTCTTCATTGTCAAAAAAAGAATCCAGCCAATTCTTAAAAACCTACAAAGTACTTGTGGTAACCAAGACTCAATGGATGGATTAACAATGGCGCGAAAGGAGGCATTTGTATGTGGAAAGGGGCCTTCATTTATTGTTCTATAATTTATATGCTTGCACTGAAAAGCAACACAGTGCATGTTACATGTGCTTTGATGATGAGGGTAACCACCTGGTCCATGGGTTCCCTTTTCTGCAGCCGAGTATAACAGGGGCACGGTGAGATTCTATTTCTGGAGTATGACCAAGGATGGCAAAGGGGGGTCATTCTTCCTGTCATGAAAGGATCTGCCAAAAGAGGTTCCTTTTGTAGTTGTTGTAGTCAGTAAGTGCAGAAGCCACTCAATCTGTTTGAATGTAGTGCGTATGCATATATAATGTGGCTCTTAAGTGACTGGTATGTGTGCACAAGCATAGGCATTTTTCCTTTGTGCGTCTGATATATATATCAGTGTTGCACCCAAGATGAAAAGATGAAAGATACATTATCTCTTCTTCAATGACATGTACAAATTTTATGTAGCTTTGTGGGAACAAAAACTTGCTTTCCTACATAGTACCACTAGCTTTGTCTTTGGCCCCTTTCCTCCGGCTTTCCAATCCCAGTGTAAATTGTGATGTGATTGTCCATAGTATGGAAAAAAAATAATATATATATATATATATATGTATAATATATATATATATATGTAAAGGCTGTTTACAGACTGTATTTGTGTGAAGGGTCTTAGGGGGTAGTTGTACCCCACTTCAGCATCCTCTCCTTCAGGGTGTTACGCTTGCGTTTTTGAGGGTGTTACGTTTGTGGGCGTTTAGTTATCACTGGGCGTCTCCTTAGACCTAGCAGGGTATTCAGTCTCTCTCTCCCGCTGCACATCCGTATGCTTCACTGCTCCTCTCTCAGTCATAGCTGCGCAGCAGTTCTGCTAGCTTCCATGTGGTGGGAGGGAGAGGGAGCTCGTTTCACGGAGCTGCTTCACTGAGCTACTTGTTTGCTTCATGTGCAGGGGGGGAGGGGGTATAATTTGGTCAAGCTACTTGTTTGCTTCACGTACGGATGGGAAAGGGGGTTTAGTTTGGTCGAGCTACTTTTGTACTTCACATGCTGGGGGAAAGGAGGTTTTGTTTGGTCGAGCCACTTGTTTATTTCACATGCGGGGGGTGGGGGGTTTCCTTTGGTTGAGCTACTCATTTTCTTCACGTGTGTGGGGGGGTTCATTTTGTCAAGCTACTCATTTGCTTCACGTAGGAGGGGAGAAGGGAGTTTCATTGATCTGCTCTTTCATTTGCTTCTCAGGCTAGGTGGGAGGGAGGAGGGGTTCGTTTACTCAGAACTGCTCACCACCTCAACTTGTTTTATGTGTTGGGTCGGAGTTTTAGGACGCTTGGGCTGTTTTCTCCCTACTGATAACTTTGCCCTCTATTAACCCTTCACTTGCTTCTCGTGGGAGGGTTTTTTTGTTTGGTCTGCTCCTTCACTTGCTTCTCCTGCTAGGTGGGAGAGAGGGGGTTCGTTTCCTCAGAGCTGCTCACCACCTCAACACGTGTATGTGCTGGAAAAGAGGGGATTGGGAGTTTAAAGACACTTGGGCAGTTTTTCTCTCTACCGATATACTTTTCCCTCTATTAACCCTTTTAGCCTCTGCTTCATTCTACAGTTGTTCACAGTCTTACCCTCAATTCACTCTCTGTGCTCCTTTCAGTTTCTGTATTCTCTCTTTCCTATCACTCTTCCTTCTCCTTTCCGTGAGGTAGGGCCCCCTTTCTACCTACCTAAGGGTAAGTTTTCAGGGTCTAGGCGTCTATTCAGAGCCATTGGGCGTTTCGCACAAATACATATATATATATATATATATATATATATATATATATATATATAACATTAAATTGGAGCATGAGTCCCTTGTAACAGTTTTGCTCCAGACCCCCCTGATCTTGATCTGCCCCTGTACCTCCATATATAGTACATTCCAGATCTTAATAGCCTTCACGTGAAAAATGTGTTTAAATTGAAATCGTGGCTGCTTTAATCATGATATGAAATAAAATGTATGGGTAAACCTCCTGATATATAATATGTTCAATTGGAAAAAATCAGCCTGGTAAAGCACTATGTTATTTGATCTGATATTAGACTTACTTGTGCATAGAAAAAAAAAGCAAATTGCACAATGAACCTTGGATATGCTCTGAAACTGTCCATCTGGGACCACAAACTGATTAAAAGGATAGTGTGTTTAAAGGGCTGTCTGATAACCATGACCATGTTTGATCTGTATCACAGGATATCTTGTAATGATATTACTTATTTTGTCCCATTTTTAGGAATGACACATATAAAAATAAAAAAGAAATCTTTGTAAATGTTCACTTGTACATTTAATGAGTTCTTTAGTGCAGCAGGTATGGTTTGGATCAAAGGCGCTTTTCTCCAAACTGATACTTTAGCAAAATATGCAATACTGATGTGTGGTAGCGACCGGTATCCCTGGTTCCCAAATGTGATTTTGCTATTAGTAAAATTTTTACTCCACATGAATATACAAAAATACCAGGCTAAACCTGAAGCCTTTATTTTAACTAAAACTAAAAATCAGCCGCTGCTGCCGCCGCCCCTAGGTCCGCTGCCGCCCCCTCTGCACCTAAATTAAAACATCGTTTTTTTTTTTGTTTGTTTTTTTTTTAACTTTATTTAACATCCTCCATGTTAAAAAAACAAGCAAAAACAACCCCAATGTTTTCATTTATGTCCCGGGCAGGGGCGCCGAGGGGTCGCTTGTGAAGTTTTCAGCAACCGCTCGGCGCCCCTCGCTCTCCGTGACTCCATCGCGGTGCCGTGTTTCATGCTGAGCGCCAGAATATTCCGGCGCTCAGCTGTGAAGCGCGCACCACGGGAAGACGGACGCCTCCTGCTCCCGCCGCAGGACTCAACAAGGTAAGTAAGGGGAAGGGGCAGAGTGGGGGGGTCAGTGAGAAGAGGGGGGGTCAGTGAGAAGGGGCAGAGGTGGTAGATAGTGATACAGGGGGATAGATAGTGAGAAAGGGAAGTTTTGTTACAAGTTTTTATTCCTTTCTTTTTTTGGGATGGGGGGGCGCCAGAGGAGTAGTCCGCACAGGGCGCCAGAACACCTAAGGCCGGCTCTGCGTGGATGGCTGGGTGCGTTGCTTATCTAGAGAACACATGGCACCAGGATGGATCCATAGAGGCCCCATCTCACAACTTTCAGGACTTAAAGGACCTGGTGCTAACATCTTGGTGCCAGACAAGGGCGTAACTAGAAACCACAGGGTCCTGGTGCGGAAATTGCCCTGGGGCCCCCTATAGCTGGTCTGTGCCATCATTACCCAGAAACAACTTGTCTGTGCCTTCTTTGTGCCTTTGTCCCTTCAACATACACTCTGGCACACATATGTGAACACACATACACAAATTACACACACTTACTCATACTCACTAACACACACGTACACATTTATTCTAACACACACCATCTCACCCCACTTACACATCCATGCCTACACACACACAATTACACATCTATGCTCACACACACAACTACACATCCATGTTCCCACACAGTTACACATCAATGCTCACACACACACAATTACATATCCATGCTCGCTCACACACACACACAATTACACATCCATGTTCGATCACACACACAATTACACATTCATACTCTATCACACACACACAATTACACATCCATGCTCGCTCAAACACACAATATCACATCAATGCTCGCTCACACACAATTATACATCCATGCTCGCTCACACACAATTTTACATCCATGCTCGCTCACACACACACAATTACGCATCCATGCTCACACAGACACGCAATTACACATCCATGCTTGCTCACGCACACATACAATTACACACCCATGCTCTCATTCATTCAAACAAACAACCTCCTGCTCCTGCTTAGGCAGATGGTCATAATGTTGACCATGACTGATCGGTATATACAGAGAAATAATATAAAATTATACATCATTCCTTTACTACTTAGTTTCTTAACAATACGTGTATAATTAAAAAAAACAAATGTACTTAAAGGAATTGTATACAGTTTTATGTTATTTCTCTGTATATTTAAAGAGGCTCCTGCACTATTTTTAATTTACAAACAATCTGTTTAAAAAAGAGGGGTCCAATCAGAACAGCCTCTGGTGGAAACACTGAGATGAAATCAAGGGCCTAATCTGTTGTGTTTATGGATATTGTTAGTGTTTGGGAAGTGTTAGCATGAAGCTTTAGTCAAGTAGGGTGGTTATGTTAACCGAATGACCACTCAACTGTTTTTTAGATATAGAGTGGTAGGCCTCTAAAGCACTTCACATCTTTACTTTACTATACCAGCCATATGCCAGGTTTCTGGGATAAATCTGCACCTTGGTCTTGCTCTATAAAATATCCGTAGTTAAGTGAGGAATTTAGATCCATAACTAGATACGTACATTGAAAGTGAGGCAACAACACAGCTTGCCTCCAGCAACCACTCTTCTTGAAAGTAAATATACACAATTGTGGTGACACTGCTTTTTGTATTTTAAAAAGTAAAGAAGACTTTTGCTGTGTGATACACATGGAACAAAACACAAAGCATATATAGACTAGAACATTGCTTTGGTGCTATCTATAGCCACACCATTGTCTTATTTCTCTCTGCAGTTTTCTTTCTTTAAAATTAAAAACAGCTCATTCTTCTTAAGCTTTAAAACAATTAGTGATTTGTCTTTGCATGGTTGAGATGGATACATAAGAGTTTTCTTTGTACAAAACAACAAATGGGGATGGGGTAGGTTTGAATATGCTTTTAGTAATTGCAAAGTACTCAGTCCTGAGTAATTGGCATTATGTCTAGGATAGTATGCAAACGTATCCATCAACGTATCAAGTCGGTGGGGGACAGTAAATGAAGAGGTGGTAATGTTGACTCAATCTGAGCATCCCCACTCTGAAAGAGGTTATGTGGCATATTATTTTTACTACAACAGTTCTGTATCCATTCACCTGTTTCTGAGTGCAAGTAAGCTTGCTAGCAGGGCTCTCTCCACCTAATGTATCGGTTTGTCTTAGTCTGTCAATTCTCGTCTTGTCATACCCCTTGAATATATGTATTGTATTAAGCGCTGCGTAAATTGCTGGCTCTATATAAATAAAAGCTAACAATAATAATAATAATAAAAATAAGGATATTTGGCTGGTGTTTTATGTACCGTATGCATTTAATATCAAAACAAACAATCCAGACAATAATCTATAATCATTTTAGATTCAACAATATGCTAGCAGTAAAAGAAATGTAGTACACTTTTTAAACCAGAAGTTTGAATTATCCATCTCATACTGAAAAAAATGTTCTAAAATAAAAGCAACCTCTTTTGCTAAATTGCTAAAGTTCTCATATACTGGAACTTTTTATATACACTAACCATCATTGCTGGACGATGAGGTGGTCCTGATACTTTAAGGCCCTCCGCCACCAAATGACGCAAGTGAAGCCGATGGCTGGATATTAGAAGAAGCATGTTATGTTCTCATACTCATGCGGTGTTGGATGTCAGCCAGCATCCCACCAGGCATTTGCTCGGTGTTTGAGATGGCTAGTTCGGGCCTGCTAGCCATTGCCATTAACAACATAAAATAGAACTACCGGTAGTAGTATCTAGTACCTAAATCTACAAACAACTCAACTCCATAAACCTATAAACAACCCCTAAGGATAAAAAACAGATACTGTTCACATTTATTATGCTTGATTTTGTTGTACCTTACCCTACCTGAGAACTTTTACTCTCAGGCTAACCGGAGCCTTCCCTTGTTGGATTCAGCCAGGACTACCCACTGACGTCATTGGGTGGTCCCACTGACATTGAGGGTGGTCCTACGACTGTGGGCATTCCTGCTGATGTCACGCGTGGTCCCGCTAACATCAGTGGGCGTTCCCGCCGACATCAATGGAGTGGCCGTTCTCACTGAAATCACGGGGGAAACCCACATTTAAGGGGGAAATGGGTGGGGAGTGGGGCCTATCAGGATCGCGCTCCCAGAGGGTTCAGGTGTTGACCCGAGCAAAACCCAGTGAGCTCCTAGGTATGCTTATAATCTCCGTGAAGATATAAATCGTATTATTGCTGTAAAATTAATCTCCGCAAATATTAACTTTAATAGCTGCACAGATGCCTGTCACATTAATCACAATGCACCAAAAAGAATTAACGTAAAACTGCTTCTTTTCGTGTTTTAGTGTTTAGTTATAGCATGTACCATTAGGTTGGGATTATAGGTGTATTACTTCTGTGCACTTTGAAGTCTTATCCCTTGCACATTGATGTCAGTCTTACTTGTATTAATTTGGGACTGCTTTAGTGCCTCTGTGTTTCTCATGGGAACGTGATCACAATTTTCAGGATTGGACCAATTTGTGGAGTGTTAACAAAACACCATTTTAGATGACAGCTTATCGTTAGTAAGTCAAAGTTAGTGGAAGTGCCCTAAGAAATCCCAAAATTCCAGGAAGATTTGAAGAGAAAGAGAGGTGAAGAAACACGTCTTTTTCTCTGCAAATCTGTCTGCAATATTGGGGCTTCTTAAGGAACTAAGAGCAGAGTCATGGGGATAGACTCTCCTCAACTTCTCCAATCAGGGCAGCGGGTATGTCCAAATCTCCGCTCTTTTGCGCCAGAAGTCAAGACTGAATACAAGGGGACAAGCGGAAGACAACATCAGAAGGTGGAATAAAGAAGAACAATAAAATACAAAAGTAGAAGCAAAGCCGCATGAAAGGAGACAGGAACACAGAAGCAGTCTGCGGATAAGGTAGGAGGCACATTGAAAATATCTAAATCCAGATTACAGTCTCCACAAAGATTTAAATTAGTGGGGAAAAGTGCGGCCTATAATCGGGACAATATGGTAATTGAGTGCACTAGTGAAATTGGCACTAGTGAATTTGTGTGTTGGAGTTTGTAGGTTTGCTGCTGCAGTTTTGCATACACTTGCAGTTTAGTGAATATCCCTGGTGGTAGTGTGGTAAGCAACATTTATATCATGCGGCTGCGTCACAGAATGTATTTTTTGCTAATAAAATGATACATCGTAAGAAAAATAGCACATAGATTTATTAACATATACCTCCTCCTTCGATTATAGTTGAAACAGTCTGAAGAAAGGAGAGTGTGTACAACATGGTACGACCATTACGAAATACACAATGTAACAAAGATGGCTTTGGAAATGCAGCTACAATTCAGTCTGCATCTTTACAGCTTGCCTTTTGAATAAGCAGCTTCCCCGCAGTGAGATTCCCAAGAAGTTGTTTTAAGTTAGATGATAAGTGGTCTGGCTTCCTTCTGTGCTAGTCATGACAGTTCCAATGAATTCTAAGCAAAGGTTTATGGGTTGCTCAAAACTTTTATCCTTAATAGATAAATGCACAATGGCTTGGGGACACAATAGAAAAGTAGCTGTCATATAAAACATATTTTTCTAGTTCCTAAGACTTATAAAATGGACTCACAAAAGAACTTCTTTTTGAAAATTGTGAAAACAATTATTGGTTATTATACAGATTGACACAAATTATACACAAATGAGTATATATACTAAATATACAGCCCACTAGGATCTCAAACCTACATTTAGTTACGTTAAGAGCAGTGGTTCTCAACCTTCTTAATGCCGCAACCCTTTAATACAGTTCCTCATGTTGTGGTGACCCCTAACCATAAAATTATGTAATTATATATTGTGAAATATGTGTTTTCCGATGGTTTTAGGCGACCCCTGTGAAAGGGTCGTTCGACCCCCAAAGGGGTCGCGACCCACAGGTTGAGAACCGCTGGTTTAGAGGTTTTTAACCAGGTAACTTTTTAGTCATGTAGTATGTTATTCTTTACGACAAATAAACGTCAAATGCAAATGTCTCTGTGGCCAGCTAAACTAGAGTGTGCTTAGAAAAATACCAACCTCACTTATGAGGCCCAGGAGACTACTGGTCTGGGATTAGTCTGATGTTGATGGAAATGTTTTTCTTCCTAATGGCACATGAGCTACATCTGAGATTCCCATGTGGGGAATAAGCACAGGGATAATGATAATGGTTTGTCACTTCTTGGTTAAGTTGGTTTCAAACATATTTATATTCATACTAACATGTCTTAAATGCGTGTGTTTTATCAGTACCGACGCCATACAAGGGAACAGAGGAATTGGAAATATTTTTATATCTAAAACATAACCCCTCACCACATGATATAAAATGTATTTTATATGCATTTCTACTACACAAAAGCACCAAACATCTGCCTTTTTCATCAGGACACCAAGTACTGTATGTTCCACATCGCACTTATCTCTTGTTGCCATTGCTGACCCATCCTTATCTCGTCACAAAGATTTTCATGGTCTGTCATCACATTGTACAGACATAAAAAGGAAACACACTGAGCAAGCAGACATCTGAAAACAAACAAAATCTTTCTAATCTGTCTGTAAATTGTAAGATTGACAAAATAATATCTTCACGTTCATGATCTACAGCAAAACAAATGCAAAGATTACTTCAGTCAGCACCGGCCAAACAAGACTACAGACTAGACATTTGCCTAGCCCAATTATGCAAACTGCAAGTGGCTTTAACATAGTTCTGTATGCATTTGCCAATATTATGTCCCAGTTAATCAGGACTGAATATGGCGTTGTGATATCATGTTGTTGAAATCGAAACAATCATGTCATGCTCCACAGTAATTGACATTAGCGTGTTATCTGGCTCCACCGGTGGAATCCACTGCCTAGACAGCATTTGCTCAATGCCATTTTGCCTGGATATATCGCAAAACTGTGCTTTATGTCCTTCATCCATGAAGCCAACGATGAAGGACATTCTCTATTAGTTCTGTAGTTTATTACGGGGAAAAAAATAAATCTACGGGAAAAAAAGAAATCTTCAGATATATGCTGTAGAGTAGACGATCCCAACTTGCTAAAGCCCGGCTTTGTTATTAAACGGCAAAAGAACGTAGCAGCGGGCGATCAGTTGAAACAGCTCTGCCATATTTATCTTGCTTAGTATTTTAAATCACTGCAAAATGATAAAAGGCTGGTGTTTTACTCAGTAAGTTACACAGTCCCTTTGAAGGACAGGTCTCATTTAAGTAAGACTGAAGGAGTCATTTATATGCTGTTGTTTGAAGACGCTGAGGCGCACAAATACATTCAGTGGCACCTTAGTGGAGATAATTGAGGCTAAATGCTTACGGTTTCTAATTCCTTGTAGCAGCCAGGTGTTTCTGTTACGTTTTCTAAAAGCTACCCATTAAGCCAGATGTCAAACAATATTTAGCTCTTAAACCCAGCTGCAGACTGTGCCACGGAGTGAAATTATAATTTTATTAATTAGACTTTAATTAGTTGATACAGCACAGAACATGCAGTGATTTAGTCATAATTGGTTTGACTAAGACACAGTACTTGAAGGGATTGATTTTGCCCATGATATTCTACTGCATGAGTAATGATCTTGCATTACAATTAGAAAATGTGATAATGAATTTTTTAATCTGTGATGTACAGCAGATGAAAAAAAAAACACTATTTTAGGTTGTTTTGCAGGTATACTTAATTTTAGCAATAACTGCTATAATTTGTATTTGCCAACCAAATTAAATTAGACAAAGAGACTGAGAGTCATAGGGGTTGTCGTTCAAAGCCAAAAGGAGACCTAACTGGTTTATACTCAACCAGCATGTAGGAATATGCCAGGGTGATGAAACTTCAATTTAGGCAACAGCAGAACACCATAAAATGTGAGGTGGGGTCTCCATGAATGTGTTCTCCAGGTAAGCGACGCACATGCACCTGGCCAGCCACGTGATGTAAAAGAAACTGTGATTCATCAGCACAGGCCCCCTTCTTCCATTACTCCGTGGTCCAGTTCCTATGCTCCCATGCCTATTGTAGGCACTTTTGGCAGTGGACAAGATCCAGCATGTGCACAATGACTGGTCTGCAGCTATGCAGCCCCATACACAACAAACTGCAATACACTGTGTTCTGACACCTTTCTATCAGAACCCGCATTAACTTTTTCAGCAACTTGAGCTACAGCAGCTTGTCTGTTGGATTTGACCACACAGGCTAGCCTTCAGCCTCCAGATGCATCAATGAACCTTGGCCACCCATGACGGTTCACCGCTTTTCCTTCTTTGGGCCACTTTTGGTAGGTACTGACCACTGCAGGCCGATCACTCTATAAGATAAGTGTCATTACAATAATGTGCCAAAAAGCATTTTTTATTTATGTTTAATCATGTGTCTTCTCCACTGGTGTAATTTCACCATGCTTCAATATTTCTATAAAAGACAATAGGATAAAATGTACCTTCTGCCCTCTGTTTCATCTTTCAGGTTCAGTAACAGTATAGGGTACCCACTAAATGTCATTTAACAGACACAACTCCCATTGTAGATGCATGATATCATAATCCAAACTTTTTAACCCACACTGACTTTTCTACATAAAGCTTTATCAGACAATACCGCACCTCGCCCTGGAAATTCTTGGTCATGCTGAGCAAGAAACTGTCTGATCATAATGCAGTTATGGAGTTTGATCCCCTGTAATAGTGTATTTGTAGTGTAATAATGTCAATTTAAACCCAAAAATGTTACATACAATATTAGTTTAGTAAGATTATATAGCTATTGTTGAGATCGTAAGCTCGGAAGAGCAGACCCCTCTTCTCCTTTTGTACCAGTTTGTTGTTGTTTGTGATTTTAAAAGTATCCCACCGACTCTGATTATAAAGCGCTACGGAATCTGCTGGCGCTACATAAATAAATGTATATATATATTTTTTTAATTTCACTATTTTGCTCTGTTTTGGGATTTTGGGTCACTTCATGTAAATGAACACCCACTGAGTATGTACACTGAGTATGTATCTGTACCATGATCAATTGGGTTTATCACAGCTGTCAAATGCTAATCTTTGAAGGATGGCACCCAAACAGATTATCTGGTGCACAGCAGGTAAAACATGTGAATACTGCTTTGTTGGAGAACTTGCTATTTAAAGATCATCATTTATCATTTATGCTGTTTACATTTCAGGTAAATTGGGGCCGTGTATCCTAGGCATTCCTTTCTACAAAAATATAGCCTTCATTTCTTATTGCAAATTGAAACTATATTTGTCAGTTCCCATCAAAAGAGTAAAATTATGTGTATCACTAATGGCTATTTCAGGAAACGTATGGTGATACACCCCTTGTGCATTTACTCATTCATGTGCATAGATATATGAGATCCGGTAGCCCAGTATGTCTCAATAAATCAATGTCATCAGATCAAGTTAGCACACAAACTCACATAATAATAAAGTACTTCATCATTTTAGTGTTTATTAAAATATTTAAAGTAAGAGCGCAGCCACTCGAAGATCATTAAGCAAGCTATATGCATGAATAAATTCAGAAATATGCTTAGGATCTTAGGAATTAGCTATAGTCATTAGAGGTCAGACAATGATACTTGGGTGTGGAGTTACTTTCGCTGCTCTGAGTCATTGGCTCCACATGTAATATAGTGACCCAGGCTAGACATATTCTCTAAAGGTCATTGCCCTACTATGATCTTTGATCTTCAAAGACCAAAGATCTAAATTTTGTTTTGTGTCATAGACGCACTTTAAGAGTCAGAGCACCAGGATGTAACCTGGCGCTAAGCTGTAAGAACAGCAGTGGATCAGACCTAGGACAGCTCCCAACATAAATATGTCACTGGCTCCTCCTAAGCATATTCAAATTGATGAGCTGGGCTTACATATTTCAGTAGGTAATGAGACATCTCACAAGTTCTCCTTGGATTAGCATCTCACTAAATACCAAATAGACAAGTATATTTTAGGATACCATAGACTGCACTAAAGATGTGCGTGGGGAGTCATACAGGTAATCCATGTTGTCTTCCATAAGGCAGCTAAAGATGGAGAAAAGTTGGAGAGGGACTCAATGTCATGTTAGATGGACCCCAGTCCTGGGGTTAAACGAGCAAGATCTAGAATTTAATACATTACACTAGGTAATATTAAGAAACATGTTTGTACTTGGCAACAAAGGATGAGTTCTTCTACCTGTCAGAAATTGTGCACTTTTACAATTTTGGAATAGATTCCAGGAGGATGGGCACAATCTGAGTAAAGAAGTCCAAGTGCAGCTTATTGATTCATTGGTCTTAATAAGCTGCCATGTAATAGTGTAGGAGAAGAATGTGGGTCACCTGAAATATTTGTATAAATGTCTTAACCCCTTAAGGACAATGAGCGGTCCCTAAACCCATTGAAAACAATGTTGTCATTAAGGGGTTAATATGTTTAGAAAGGTTGTCATGATTGTCTCATATACAGTTTTAGTTATCATTTTCAGAAGTGTTTCCCAGAGAATTCAGCACACGGCTGATGTAAGTGCAATGCGAAAGAGGACCAGGAAAACCTTTTTCCCTTTTAATGCCAAACTAAATATATTTAATTTCTATACATTGTGCCATCAATAAATTGTTTGTATGTTTGGCAATCTCTGACACTTTAAATATATGTAAATATTGTATTGAAAACAAATAACAAATCTGTATTGTAATGCTTCTCGGAAGGAGATTTTAATAGAAGAAACCGGACAAGCAATCATTTTCCGAGACTTGTTCTTAAAAAAATCATCTGCATTACCATACTGGCATGTTCGCCGCTCTTCTAAATGTATTAAAGTTTTGACATGGAGGTTCACATTGAGTTTTCAACCAGAACCTTTTGGTAATCTACATATTTCTTGTTACAACTGCCAAGATGACGCATTATGGGTGAATGCATTAACATTTTAGCTATGTCTTGTGCAAAGAACAATGCATAATTGAGAGATAGTTTCCCCGCATGTCAGGGAGTATAATACGCAGTCAATGAGGGCATCAAGGTTAGCGCATGATATGTTAATACTTCATATTTACAAGAACAAGTGATAAGCAAAGCATTTGTGCTTCATTTCAAAATGTTTTGCTGAAATGTAACAGCTCTTTAAGGCTCGGTAACAATGACCTATGGAAATTTCAACAAAGGACTTAATATCTGTTACAACCAACCGTAGCAGCCAGCTTAGAATACATGGCACGGCCATCTTTGTTTTACCATAGCTCTGGTTTTTACTTTTTTCCCTAACGTTTGCTAAAATCCAATTCAGTCTATATGGAGGTGATCATTCTTACCTACATAGGCTGGTATTTTTGTGTGAAAACATACTGGGCTGAAATCAATGCAGATTACTTCCCTCTGAGTGTTTTTTGTAGCTTTGTTTGCATGGTTTATATAAAGCTGTCAACATGGGTTTAATGCATGAAGATAAATGAGGCACACCTGCATATGCGTATTTGCTAGTAATTCTTTAAAAGTTACTTTTTTCTCTACAGAACACATTTCTACAACACTAAAATGACATAAAAAGAACACGTTTGTGACTTTTAATACATTGTTCAAACATATTTTTAACTTTATACATAAAGCCTATTTTTTTATTTAATTTATTTATTCATTTATTTATTTTGCTGTACCAAAACAAACTGATCATGGGGATACGAGTAATTATTATAAGGTATATGAGGTATACCGTAATAAGGAAAAACATGGGGTTTTCATCAACTGCTTGTGGTAAGCAGTGCTAGTATGTTTGTAAGACTCTTCAGACAGGTAGCTCTGGATCATTCATGGCTCAGGGGGAAGTTATTATGCCTTTAGGTGTATAGTTAGTTTCTGCGTTTATTAGCAACAAAGAGGAACCAACGGGTGTGAAAGCTAGATTGACAGGGGGATTCGAATTTGAATGGGAGCAATTGAAAGTGTGCCCTTTGGAAATAAATTGGTAAATTACTATCTAGAATCCAAGTTACTTAATCTTTGTATTGAAAGAAACGTTTCTGTGTTCTTGGGAGTACTCGTTCAAAGGAAAGTAATCAGGAAATCACTAGGTTTAACCATAAACCATAGGGTCACTTCTGTACATTATGTTTATTTTGTTTAAATACGTTTCTTGTTGTTACGTGATCTGGATATTGATCGTAGTTTGACTGATGACTATGTCAATGTATATTTCACCCATTATGTTGATATTGTCAAAGGCTATCTTTTAGAATACTGGATGGCACGTCTGCTATCATACACACACACACACACACACACACACACACACACATATATATATATATATATACACACATAATATATACATATACACTCTCATCAGTCTATATGAAATAGCACAATAGAAAAGAATCAATGCTTCACTTATCAATGTGTTTAATTTTCATATGAATATTGTCAGTAGAATTGAACCTGAACACTGGCAGTCAATGGCTTTTTTTTGTCATTATGAGTTAAATGATGTAGAGAAATATTAATTGTCTTACCTCTTAGGGCCATGTCAGTTCTGCTTTAAAATGGGCAGTAATGCTTAACCATAAGTAGGTTGTTAGTTACAATAAGAAAACCAGGAGGTCTGTATTTACCATATTAACGTTTACATTCTACTTTTCAGGCCAATAAAATGTCTTATATAAATACTGTAAATAACATGGCCACCTAACGTTTGTCTCTTTAGGTAATAAAATAACTTGCTTTTTATTTTGAAATTGAAGCGAATCAATATGCAATCTGCTACAGTATGGTTCATCTTACTAACATTATTCAGTTAAATGACATAAAAACTGCGCATTTTACTTAGGTGATTATTCCTCATTAATTTCGTAGCTGCAATTTTCCTTAATGTACTACTCCTATACATGGAAAAAAATGTTGTCACTCCAAGGTTATACATCAAGGTAAATTGAGATCTGATATATATATATATATATATATATATATATATATAGATACATATATCAGACACAATTCTTAAGTAAAATACAGGTCCTATATATTATGCATCTCAATTTCAGTGTTAAATGGAAAGGAGAAAATGATTTAACTTATGTAATTTTCTGGTATCCCACTAGGCATACTTTGAAGCACAATGTTATTAGCATGAGATGGAAATTGCTATGTAATCGAATACAGAATATGTAATGCCATTTTAGTTCATATAGGAAGTATTGTTAAAACAAAATTTGAAGCTTCATTTCCAACTGCCAATGCAAATGTGACAGTATAGCGCAGCACGACATGAGTGACACGAGAACTATGGCAGGTAACATGATTGCTAAGCTTTTAACTTCCATTTACTAATGCTAACTTATAGTATTAAATATAGATATTCATGCCGTAGAAGAGAAATGAAAGCAGCTCTTTGGTATATTATATTTTTATGCGTATACCATTACACAGGGAAGGAACCGGAGCATTTGTCATTTAGGCCTAAAAGGTTTAGATGTTACAAATATGCTTAAATGCTTTTAATACATTTTTTTACTTGCTGTTCATATTGTAACCCTTTGGATGCCAGGGACCTATTTGTGTGGCCTGAAACAGAAATAGGCCAACAGTGGCATTCTGGTTGCTGTTATGATGAAATGCGTTTACGCCTCTTTCTGGCTAAGATTGATGAATATTATAGCTCAAAACCGTTTCAGAATCAACAGATGACAAACACTGTAATATAAAGTTAAAACAAGAAAGTTATGTTTGAATTAAATGACTGCATGCTGTATTAGCTATGGCACATTAGTTATGATATAGTTATTAGCAGTACCGCACAACTGTGAATTAAGTACAAAGACTCAATGATATGATGCCTTTCCAGGGCACGGGAGAAAATTCAGTACTAAGCATATTTAGTCATTGTTTTTCTATCCGTGTCAAAAGGTGCATCGCTTATCACTCATCATAGTGACACTTTAAGTGTTAAAAGGCACGCTAACTGCCTTCAAATCATACAATTAAGTGTATAATGATGATGATAATTTGAATAAAACACATTATTAAGTTTCATGCCCAATAGCATACTGTAACAACTCATGAGCTGTACCATATATATTTTGTATAGTATGCTGTAAAATCCAGTGGTGCATGTTACCCCTTTGAGTGACAGATCAACAATCTGCACATTACTCAGAACACCCCTGCTGTCAATCAAAAGGTTAAGAGGAGAAGTGAAGCCTGCATTAACATGCATTGGGGTGACCCGAAAAAGGCCACATTTGACAATCTAATTTGCAAACTGAAACGCACCAGTAGATACATAAATATTTCTTATATAAAGTACATAAATTTTTTGGCAGATCTGCTTTCACTGAAGTATATGTTGTTATTGATTAAAGCATGCCATTTGTGAAATAACACCCGACCCTATTATTACCACCTGCCAGAATGGTGGTTGGCATCTGCCAACGCTCTAAGCTCCAAGTTGATTTTTTTGCCCACTATGGTAACTGAAGCATCATTTAACAATATCCAAAATCACATAGAGAGCAGCAAATTAGAAACACAGATTATTCTAATCTACTCATATGATGTATACTTTGTTCATGGCGTTCATATGCAACT
Source organism: Spea bombifrons (assembly GCF_027358695.1). Taxonomy (NCBI): domain Eukaryota; kingdom Metazoa; phylum Chordata; class Amphibia; order Anura; family Pelobatidae; genus Spea; species Spea bombifrons. The sequence goes on from NC_071091.1 coordinate 52,881,803, forward strand.
GATGAAGCCAGCATGCAAGACATGGCGGACACAGGTGGCCAAAAGAACAGTCCTGCTCACACTCTCCTCCAACCATGAGCATAGCTGGACTTTTGACATAGGTCTGGCAGCAGAAAATCTGAATCTCTTTCCACAAAAGGAACTGAGGATGATGGAATTACATCATGAATTGTGACATATTATGGTCACATTTTGTAAATGGTTACCTAGATTAGTAGGGGCTTGATCATCTACTTAAATGGTTCATGTGGGATCATCACCAAGTCCATACATAAATTTAGATATGGGCATGCCAAATGACCCACATTAGAGTGAGTTTTCCTGAGATTTGATGATCGTCTTGTGAACACTTTGAATATTTGTCTTCACTACATCAGGCCTGCGTTAAGCCAACAGCTAAACTCAGGGATACCCTGGAAAAAGTGGAACCCTGCAGTGTTATTAAAGAAATGCTGTGGAGGCCCAATTTAGGACTATTAGGGGGTAAATGGTCTGACCCAATTAGTTGCTGTTCGTGCTAAAGATTTACTAGATTCACATAGGTACATATCTGTGATGGTAGCTAAAACATCAAGCTTAATGTACTGTTTACATCTCTCAATAAAATAAGGTCTATTCTTTATCTATCAACTATTAAAAAAAAATAGTGTGTCCTATTTGTTAAAGGGCCCATTCTTTGCCCAACAATTAGAAAACAGTACATTTAAGAATTGAGTTTGGTTTTATTTCAACCACTATCATATGGTGTAATATATAAGTATAAATATGACTGCAACCAAGAACTTTCTAATATCTTGTCAAAAATAATAATGAAGTTATTAGAATGGCAGAGTAGGTGAAATTAGGGAATATACGTGACATAAGAAAATGAGTCTAATGAAGCGGCTTGGACTGTGTTTTGATGGATTTATTAAAAAGCCCTTGAAAAGATGTCTGTTGAATAACTAATTTCATCTCTACAACATATGTAGGAATGCAGAACAATATAGTATAATCAATTTGTCTAAATTACATGTTCAGATATTCTTTTAATCCCCAAATGTTAAAAATGTGATAATTACAATTTAGATTATTTTAAAGAAATAGTAAAAATTGCATTTAACAACGTTCGCTCAAACTTTAGTGGTGTAATGGTTAGACAAAATTACTATGGATACCAGCTTTCCGCTAATAATTTGCATATACTTTTGGTACATTTTTGAAATTACCCCATCTTGAAACTAGTAACACATTTATCAGGGCAAGACCGGGAAAGTTAGCAGCACACTGTTAAATGTGAAGCATTCCCATGGTGCATATCCTTGATTTCTATTGTGATTGCTCCACAGTTAACACTGGAATAGCTGCATGTTTGTCTTAATGATTATGACCCTTAGTAATGTGATGAGCCTATAAAAGTTGGACTAGCGTGGAACAAGTAGAAAACCAATGGCTTTTTCGCCCCTGACCACTCAGGTTATAATATCGTAGTCATACTGTACCTTAAATGAGGTTTGTTGTGTGTTTCTTCTCCATTGCCACCCATGTATGTAGAATTAAAACTAAAGGGTTAACACACAAAGCAGTGAGTCAACAACCATGCTATCTGACCCGTCTAAGTGTATTGCCTCCACTATATAACTGTATTAATACAACAATGAAGGGGGTGAGGACTGCACTGTTGAATGATAACGCTGTGATCCCTGGATCCCTCCAGCCTCACTTACTGCTCCGCAGCATCACATAAAGGAACAATCACCGTATGATAGTTAGCATTATAGCTGTCATACACATGCATTAAACCATAGGAATTACATCCAATACACGGTCCTAAAGTATTTCTCTCTATCTATTTTGCCTTAATACGAAAAAAGAATGAAAACCCAGAAGTATCAACATTTCTAAATCTTCATATGCAAATGTCAAAATGAATCGCCACATAAATCCAGTGTACTGCCAAAGCTATACTGTACTTCTAATCATTGAAAAAAAACTGGAGCAGTTTAAATCCTCAAAAAAATACATTTAAAATCTGATGAATAATTTAATTTAGGTTTCTTAATACCATTATTTTCTTTTTGTGGGAAAAAAATGTTCCACTGCAATGGCAATAATTAAACAAAACATAAATACATAAATCTAGGTTTTGGCAGGAATATTTTTATCTGTGCTTATTGTATTGTAAGCAAAATTGGAAGGCGATGTGCTCAAGATATGTATTTATCTGTTTACACCATGCACAAAACAGGGCTCAGAAGCTCCGATAAGAATGAACAATTAACAACATAATTATTCCAGTCACACCACATACAATGAAATCTTTATTCTGTGTTTACACCAAGCTTTGGCAGGGACTGCCTGTCTATTTTTTTTTCTTCTTAACTGAGAGGAGCTGGACCCTTGGCTTCACTGAGTTTCAGCTGCCTGGATTTTAGCAGCACTGTATTCTCCTGCCAACGCTGTGCCTCAAGTCTCTCTAAGGAGTGGATGTAGTAAATGGCTAAAGTCCTAATCGTGTCCCTGCTAGCAATGTATATGGCAAGTGTGACAACTCATCCAAACAATGAGGCTTTTCTTTAAACTTTGGCAGACTCCAAGAGCTTTTCCACCCCTCCTATTTTTTTCTGTGTCCTCCTTACACCTAATCAGAAAACTAATGCATTTATTCTCTGGTGCAAGGTGACCTAGACAATGTTCTCTGTTGCTCTGCAGGTACATCTTGCAGAAGGTAACAAGTCCACTGGTTCTGCAGTAGAACATCAAAGGTCAAGCTGTCCTTATGCATACTGCAGTTTAAATGAAGTCCATTCTGAAGTTAGAAAAACGTATCTCTGTGTAACTTAAAAAGTTTTCCAAACCCACTTTAGGTCACAACAATTCTGAGCTGTGGATCAGGGACCAGCAGAAGACTTATTTGATATTTGTAAACCCAGGAGGAGCTGTCCAAAGTCCTGGACGCAGCAGATCACATATGTAGAAGACACAAGGGTTATTTCTAGTCGCTTCCTTTCCTCTCCTAGCATCCAAATAAACAAGAAATCGCTATTGATGGAAGGATAATTCACTTCTACTGCTTCTACTCAGAAGTACAGCCAACAACATACCCTGAACGAAGAAGACAAGGTGTCTAAACAATGTCCACACATTCCTGATATTTACCCAGCTCCTTTATAAACTGGTGTCTATTGTCTTTATTAAAGATAGAAGAGAGGAAAGAAAGAAAGAAAGTAGAGAAAAAAACAAGAAAGGGAGAGAGAAGAGAAGGGAAAATATACTAGTGGGGGGGAAAGTGCATGTGTTTCAGATAGGGTATGCATGTATGTGAAGGGGAGAAAGAAGAACAAGAAGAGGGCAGGTGTCAGAAAGAGAGAGGAGAGAAACTAAAAGAGATACTCAGAAAGTGGTTGAATGTGAGGGACAGGGAAAAAAAGAATAAGTTATTTACCTGTTGTAGATGACTTTTCTAGATCGTTTGATCAGAGAATCCACTTCTTTTTTTCCGGAGGATCACTAGATGGTGTGCCACCTGTTTGTCAGAGATGGCTTGTGATGGATGCAGCCCTCCTGTGTTTAGCTGATCTCCGTTCTGGGCTTCTGTACAATCCTCTGTGTAATCTGCGAGCGAACCGCTCAGAGACTGAGCTGTGGAGGCTGCAGATCGATATTCTACGGTAGATTGGTGCAGGGACCTTGTTCATTCACATGCTCTCTCTCTCCCTCTAAGTGGATTCTGCCTGCTTGTGCCACAGCTTCTCATTCTCCTCCTCATGAATATTCTGACAGAGGTTAATGCTGCTGAAGTAAATTGAATTAGCCAATTGGTGCCAAGAGCTGTACTCCTTCCGTCTCAGGAGATGTCTGGAATTACACCAGATGGAAGTAATTAGTGTCCAGTTGGCACCCTGTAGCTAAGTCCCTGCAGTTTTGATTGGACACCTCAGGGAGATCCCCAAGAGAGACATACAGCTTAAAAATTCAATTCACATCTGCCTGACTAGGAGCAGGAGCTGCCTGTTTCAGCAAGGGAGAAACCTATTAAATGTGCCTCATGAGAAAGAAACAATCACCTTTCCTAAGTTTTGAGATAGCATTGTCTTGGGATTTGTTTTTCAAGAACATATTTAATAGTGAATAGGAATAATTCCCAAGAGACTGCCTTATAGTGTGTCTAGAATTAGCTTCTTTATTAAGGAAAATAACACAACTCACCTTAGAATAGAGACCCCCCCAAAGTGTAACCCCCCCCCACCACTACATTTCTCCCTGCCTTGTGTCAACATAATGCTGTCTGAGTTGTAATGAAAATGCAACCGCAGGTCGACATTCACGCGTTTTAAGTCGTAATAACAGGTAATCTTACTTTCTAAAGGGTTCTAGAAAATAAATGAACTAAGACACAAAAGACAGGGACCTATGAGACCAGAGTAATCCTGCTTCCGTATCTCTTTCTATTATATTGTCTATTTTCATCAGTCCTAGCATATGTATATGACCTAATGCAAACCAGTGTACCTGTGATGACATCAGAGATGGCTGAAATTAAAGTCAATGTAGGTAAATTAACATATGCAAGCATTTTGGCAAACTTGTGAAGTAGTGATGCCTTTTTAGGGTAAATCTTGTACAACCAACTGTCTCACCATGTCTCAATGAGCAATGTTAGCACCATATGGCAGGTACTTTCACATGCCCCAGTCCAATGAATCACTAGGGCCAACCCTATTTGGCTGTGCTCCTGCGTCAGTGCTTTGTGCTATTGTGTACAGTTACATATTTTTGTTTGCATATTGCATTTTTCTGTTGCACCTCTGCCTGAAATTCCTCATTTCGTTCCATTGTAAATAGGTCCACCAGCTCCATCTTTTTTTTTATCTCCTAGGACCAGTTCATAACCTAAATTGAGGAAACAATAAAACAAATTTAATTTGTCATTTCATTTTTACAAAATGAAATAAAGACAATCTCTGTGAAAAACACAAATTGGAAAAACTTTATAAAACAAGTAATTGTTCCAGGTCCCCAAGACATCTTACAGTACATTAGGGGTAAAACAAGGGAAACTTCAGCAATTAGGTTTATGCCTCTCCCATTATTTGTCCATGCTATAGCATTGTGATTCAAGTTGGGTAGCAATGCATTTTGCCAAAGGTGTGTCACCAGGGTTCAATTCAGATTTGTTTAAAAAAAAAAACAGATTAGTTGATGGGAGTAAACTGTTGGCAGTGGACCTAAGGCAACCAGAGCGATTGTTGCCTAACTCCAAATGCCAAGTTGCACCAAATCAACTGTCAGTGAATAATCTCCATTGTTAATTAGCAGAAAAGTAATTCAACACCTAATGGGAACAGAAATGAGGCCCTAAGATTTCTTGTTTGGGAGAAGGTTGTGGAAAGATAGCAGTATGTTGAATAATGTCTTGCATGGCTCTGTTGGTAGAAAATGCATAAGGAACAGAAGAAATGTACTTTTGTAATATACCGTATTATTAGGTTATTAGGTTTTTTCAGAGCAAATGCTGGCCAGCGCATAGACCTCCACCGGCTGCCCCACTAGGCACCAGGGAGTCTGAAGTAGATCCCTGCGCGGGACTGCTTTTTTAATCCCGCTCCCGCCCGCTCCCGCTGTTTGTAATCCCGCTCCCGCCCGCTCCCGCAATGTGGGTGTTCCGCTCCCGCCCGCTCCCGCCACATTTGTGGCCAATCCCGCCCGCTCCTGCCACATTTGTGGCCAATCACGCCCGCCTCCTTACCTGATTTCCCGCGCAGTCCCGCAAGTTGTTCCCTCACAGCGTCTCTGCTCGTGCTCCGCCCAGGAACAAGGCGGAGTCACAGGAAGTGACGTCACATCACGTGACTCCGCCTTGTTCCTGGGCGGAGCAAGATAGAAGACACTGTTATGGAGCAGCGAGAAGACAGCCTTGCGGGACTGCGCGGGATTACCGGGACCCGCAGGTACAGTGCCTGACCGCCCGCTCCCGCCCGCAGCCCCAGCAAGACCGCCCGCGCCCGCAAGTTTTTTGGCGGGCCCCGCGGGACCCGCGGACCCGCCTCCCAATGCAGTCCTCTAGTCTGAAGCACAGGTCACAAGTAAAGGGATGCACTGGTAAGTTGGGGGGGTAAGAGTGGCATGGGGGGGTCAATGGTTTTCTGGAGACAGAGTGGCATATAGGGCGTTAAAAGGCATATCTGGGGGGGAGAGTGGCAAATAGGTGGTTACAATGCATGTCAGGGAGGCAGAGTGGCAAATAGGGGTTAAAAGGCATATCTGAGGGGCAGATGTGCATAAATGGGGCAGAGTGGCAAATAAAAGTAAATAAAAAACTCATTTTTCTCAATCCTAGTTTTTATTAAATATGAAAAAAAAGTTTACATGTGAATTAATATTTACTAGTAAAACTTTTTTCTTATATGGTAGTCTTATATTCAGCCCCCTCAATCAAATTTAATAATCAAATTTGGGGGGGGGTCGTCTTATAATCAGGGTCATTATATATATATATATATATATATATATATATATATATATAATGACCCTGATTATAAGATGACCCCCCCCCAAATTTGATTATTAAATTCGATTGGGGGGGCTGAATATATATATATATATATATATATACATATATATATATATATATATATATATATATATATATATATATATATATACCTTCAGGATACCTCCTGAATCTCTACAGGATAAAGCTCATGGAAATGAATTTTTTGGTAGGCTTGCAGTTTGCCACGTAGGGTGACTGCTGAATTGGCAATTAAATAACCTGTTAAAAACATCTTAACAATTTGGTGATTCCAGTTTTGGCATATTAAGTAAAAATTAACCTGCAGTGTGTCTAACAATGTAAAATTAAATTCAGCTACCAATTCGCCTAGGAAGAAAAGAAGCCTAATTAGCTTTACTGATTTGAAATCAGTTGAATAAAATGACAGGGGGAGTTGCAATTTCACCACCAGTGGTAATTTACACTTCTTGTCTGGTACTGAATCAGACGCACAAAAAAGAACTTGGTAACCGCTTACAGACCTTGTTGCAATTGAACAAGTGCAGCGGAAGGGGTAGGTGCTTGCCGCTGCCAACTCAGGTGCACAGTCAACAATTAATTTGATAATTGTGTTTTTTGGAGTAAACCCAATTTGCTTTTCGTTTGCAGTTCACTTTACAGTGTGAATTGCAAGAGTGTTTGAGATTCCAAATTTCACCGTGTCTAAAAGAACATGAATTAACAACATCCTTACATAGAGGGGTTTGGTTGAGTTAGATATTTGTAACTCATTTAAATAATTTAATTTCTGTGAGGAATAAGGATATCGCCCCTTATTATTAAGTGAAAGTATTTGTTCACTCCCGAAGCGATTGTCTATTAATCTTCTCTTGCACCTACATCAACTATTTATCGGATCATCAAGAACTTCCAGGAGAAAAGTTCAATTGTTGTGAAGAATGCTTCAGGGCACCCAAGAAAGTCCTGCAAGCACCAGGATCATTTCCTAAAGTTGATTCAGCTGCAGAATCGGGGTGCCACCATTGTAGAGCTTGGTCGGGAATGGCAGCAGGCAGGGGCATCTGCACGCACAGTGAGGCAAAGAGTTTTGGAGGATGACCTGAAATTTTGGGTCCATGGCCAGGGAACTTCCCAGACCTTATTCCCATTGTGAACTTGTGGTCGATCCTCAAGAGGTAGGTGGACAAACAAAAACCCACAAATTCTGACAAACTCCAAGCATTGAGTATGCAAGAATGGGCTGCCATCAGTCAGGATGTGGCCCAGAAGTTAGTTGACAGCATGCCAGGGTGGATTGCAGACGGCTTGAAAAAGAAGGGCCAACACTGCAAATATTGACTCTTTGCATAAACTTAATGTAATTGTCAATAAAAGCCTTTGACACTTACGAAATGCTTGTAATTATACAGTATTAAGTGTACCATAGTAACATCTGACAAAAATATCTAAGAACACTGAAGCAGCAAACTTTGTGAAGTCCAATACTGTGTGTCATCCTCAAAGCTTTTGGCCAAGACTGTACAGTAGTGTCATTTATGAAGACAGGACATGGAGCATGAACACAACAGATGACCCAAAATAGGGCTAAAGCTCTCACAATGCTGGCTCGGGTAAGATATGGGATCTGCACAAAGGTTATAGGGTAGAGGAGTGATCTTGAAGGTAGAACCCAGCAGTAGATAAAACAAAGTCCCTAGCCAGAGTGTGGTGATATGTCTCACTAGTGGTATGCAGTATCTGGTTAAATGGTCAGACTAAGTAGAAGGTATGCAACAGGTGGATGGCAATGATATGGGTGAGGATCATCTCATGCTCTGACTAGTAAAGAACACAGTGTGTCCAGGAAACAGGACAGGGAGCAGGAGAATTGAACTGTTGAGCACAATCATACTGCTTGGTTTTGTAGTCCAGATTGGGCCATTACATGTGCAGAAGTTGCCAATTTTCTCTGCATTAATAGGCTCTGGAGATACCACCTCAACCAGCAGCTCTCCTGCCCCTACTGCTGAGGTAAATGTTCTTTTTCTCACACCAAATCAATGAATAGGGTAAATATAATTTAATGCCTGGAAATCTGAATTAGGGCACATATCAATGTATGGAGATCACATTTACACAAAAGCCAATTAGACTGGCGGCAGAATATGTTCATAACCCATCACTAATCCTTGAGTTATCCATTATGGGGTACATTCATTCTTGGATACTTTGTTTCATTTCAGTGTGGTTTGGTTGACTTCATAGTGTTAACCTCTATAGCTAAACATCTCTTGGATAATTAAAAATGGACTGCCATATTTGTGAAGACATATAGTATATCGCTTAACATATGTAAATGCTGTTTACAGCCTGTATTTGTGGGAGGAGTATTTATAACCCCTTCAGGACCGTCTTCAGGGGATTTTGTTAGCGCCTTGAGGGCGTTTTGTTAGCACAATGAGGGCATCTCTTTAGCACTGGGTGCCTCGCTAGAGATTGCAGGGCGTTCTGTTCACACTCCCAGGGCATCTCGTTTACACTTCTGAGGGGTCTTGTTGCTGACATTTGTGCATTTCGCTGCACCTCATCTAGTCCCTCACCTCCCTGGGCATCCCTCTCTGTGCCTGTGACATTCTCACTCAGCATCCACCCCCTCCCTCCTCTGTCTTCAGACTGGGTAAGCACTGTCATTTCCTTTTAATCTGCTATTCTCGACATGCGCAGCAGCTGTGCGGGGAGGAAGGAGGGCTCGTTTAGACAGAGCTGCTCAGCAGCTCCACTCATTTTATGTGCAGGGAGGGATTCTCATTTTCGACTTGCTTCACGTGCAGGGACAGAGGGGACCTTGTTTAGATCTACTCATCTCATGTGCTCAGTGAGTGAGTACTCGTTTTATGTGCAGTCTCGTTTTTTACTCATTTCGTGTTCAGGGAGGGAGGGGATCTCGTTTAGAGCTCAGCAGCTCTACTAATTTCATGTGCGGGTGGTGGGGTTTTAGGGTGCTTAATACAAAAAATAAAAAAAACTTTCTCCCTTTTGCCACCTTCTTTCTTCTAAATTTAAAACTAACGCTATAAAATTATACATGGTGTGCATATGACATAAGGTTTCCCTACCTCACCCAAATAGGCCTTCCTTTCTTAGCGCACATCCCAAACCAGGAACAGGAGTTGAGAAGAACCTTTAAAGACCTTGCAAATGATATCATGGTTAACAGAGCCTTTATTATAAATCCTACTCTACTCCTACATTCAACATTGGTTCACTTCTTTGGCCCCTTTCCTACTTACTAAGGGGGCGTTTTCAGGATCTAGGCATAGTTCAGACCCACTGGGCATTTGCTCTTGTTATTACCCTACCACAAATGTAAAGGCCGTTTACAGCCTGTTTTTTTTTGGGGGTTGTATTTATACCCCTTTCAGGACCCTCTTCTTCAGGTTATTTTATTAGTGCTTTTCCCACCCATCCCCCAGTTCACTCTTTCTGCTCCCTTCAGTCTGTATTCTCTATATTCTCTCTTTCCTATGCCTCTTCCGTCTCTTTCTGAGAGGTAGGCCCCTATCCTACGTAATATGGGGGCTTTTTCAGGGTCTAGGCACAGTTTAGACCCACTGGGCGTTTGCTCTTGTTTTACCCCACCACATATTTTGTATGCTAAAAAGGAGAATATGCTTATAGACTGACAACTATTATGACAGCTGAGAAACAAATTAAGTTTTATATTAATAAAGGCATAATACAGTTTTTGAACTATACTTTTTATTTTATTTTTTTAAATAATTTATTAATTTTTAGAATATATAAAAAAGAACATACATTAACAAACAATACCATACAAAGTAGCGGCAGAAATGGGGAAGATAATACCAGAACTATACTTTTTATAAGGAGGTGGTGTAGTGATTCTAGTTACATCTGTCTCGCTTAGGATCTTCGAAAGTATGAGCTTTACTGCTATGTGGTTGATAAACTGTAGTTACCATCATCCTCATAAGTTCTCTCATCATGACCAAGGGCTATGGGAGTTTGAGTCTAACAACGGATGAGTTCTCAAACTTCTCATCAATAGGCGGCCTCAATTTATGTGACTTTGTTTATTCACAATTACCTATTTGATGCAAAGAAGCTGTATATGTGCAAGTTGTAATACTTATTTACAATTATCGCTCTCCAAGGCACCAGATGCCGGCTATTTGAAAGGCACCCCACAAGAACAGGGGATTGGAAGCTGATATTTCAGGTGCTCACGTTGTCAGCATTAAGAGACGAAACGATGAATCACTGTAAAAGGATAATGTGGGTATTTGCAGACCACACACTTTAATGTGCTAATAGCAACTGTGTGTGCTTTCTAGCTAAGGAATAAAAATGGAATCAGCAAAAATAATTTTCCACTCAGAATAAAAAGAGCAGCAAATATTTAAAATAAACTCCTTAAGAGTTTATACTATGCATTTCATATGTGGTATCTATATTTATTGAAAACATATTTAAAACTCATTTCTAAATGTATAGAGTTCATATGTTTAAATGCCATCAATCTAAATGCTCAATACATTTAATTTACCTGCAAAAATGAAAATAAGTGAGATTTGGTGGTTCTGATATTTAAAACATGACCTAGCGGTAGAAAGCAATTGATTTTGTCCAGTGATGCTCCACTGAAAACCCTAGGACTACTTATGCTAAAAATCAGCCAGACTTACAGAAAATCAATGACAGTTGGCAGGTGTGTCATAGAGATCTGTTTGCATCCTTGAAATGGTGGACATTATTTCTCTACTAATGTGAGCCTAGCAGATTTATACAGAATCAGAGTTTTTTTTCTTCTGTATAATATGAATCATTTGCGCATCCACATAGATTTACACATTTGAAACACAAATGGCACATTTAATAAAGTCACCTCACTTTATATTGCACAAGTGACCATTAATTCATCGGTATTCCAAATACAATAAGCCAAGTGGAAAGCAACCTTTTTGTTATCCCCGGAATATATTGAATAATAAATGTATTTAAATACTAGCTACTGTACGTAGTGTACTGTAGTACTGAAAAAATCTCATTTTTAGATTTTATGCACTAACAATGCTAAAATACGTTAAATATATTTTTCAGTGTTTTACATCAACTAATTTGTAGACACTCTGCAATAGTTCATTTGTTCTGAAAAGGGGCCATCTCTTTTTTTCAAAAAGCAGCCAGAATTATTCCACATGTTTATGCATTATTTTGCCTAATATCTTAAATAATTCACTAATGTACAGTACATTTATAAAATACCATATATTATGATCACATGAGTAATCACCTTTGAAAGAGCCTGTGGGTGTGCTTTTGGACCCGGTGAAGGAAGTACTTTGGATTCTGAGATGTACAATTTCCCTTCACAAGTTTACTGCTGACAGCTCTGCAAACACAGATCTACATACACTGTCAAAATAATCACTTTCTTCTTTTTAGGTGGTCCTAATGAGCTATGCAGAGGCAGTGGCATGTCCTCAGTAGAGATGGTTGAAATTTCCTGCCAAAAGGCAAAATGTAAAAAGTTCCTGCTGGTATAAGTGATCCGCAAAGCCATTCAAGAACAACCATAAAATGTCACCTAGCAGATAATTGTTCACAGTTGATTTTGTGCCTTTGTATAAAAGTATGTTGTATGGTTGGGTGAACCATGTGGAAAATTGTACTTCCAACCTCGAATCATCACAAGTCAGTAGCTTCAATTTTAACAGGAATGTCTGCTGGAAATAAAATTCCAACCTATTCCAAAATTTCTAATACAAGTGGATCTGTTCTGATACATCAGACCAGGACAAGCACCATCAGACACTCACAAGAGACTTTGTAAAAGAGGATTTGTGACAACCAGATACAGAAAGCCACCAACATTCCCAGAAAAAAATGCTGGGGTATAAAGAACATTATACGGCTCCCAGTCTAAAACAACTGATGGTAAGAAGTGCTCTAAACAAACATGGTCAAGGTCTATGTATCTAATTCACATTTATACCGTAAGATCAACAGTTCCTTCACCTGCAACTCATCCAATGTGGTATACCTCATCATGTGTGCAAAATGTCCAACAGCCCTTTATGTGGCTGAAACAGGCCAACCATTACATAAAAGATTTCATTACCACAGATCCAACCTCAATCACAAGAGGACAAAGACATCAGTGGGAGAACATATTTGCCTAAACGAACACAGCATCAGAGACATCCAACTTACTGTTGTAATGGGACTGTTCCATACCCAGCCTCTAAACTAGAGATCCAAACAACCTGGCCCCGCTAGAAGTATGCACACCTTCTGACACCTCCAGAGAAAGACAGCAATTTTCACCTCATTATACCACCACTGACAAATCAAACAACTTAGCCCTGGACTGACCTAAACTGCTTTCTAATGTGATGTATATGTGTACTTAAGCCTTTCACATGTATTTTGTATAATATGCCTCAGGAAGAGACCCTAAGGCGTTGTAAGCTTGTATTCTAAATCTACTCAGCCAATAAAGGTATCAACTTTACTCTACTTGTGCCCTGTGTTTCTTTGGCTAACATGTTTCCAACTCTAACCTTAACCCACATTTGATAGTAGAAATCCAAAGTTTGCACATCTTATCTATTGTCTTGGTGTTTGATAGATAATCTCTAACAAAGTTATACCCATACCTGGGAACTCTCCTGGCTTGCCTGGAGATTGCCGAGTGAAGCACTCCGGGTCGCGGGGTCTTGACACGCTCCGCTGCCCACCCATTTTCCCTTTAAATGGGGGTGTTTCCCGCTGACATCAGCAGGAACGCCCCCAACATCAGCTGGACCTCCCACTGATATCAGTGGGACCTCCCACCGACGTCAGGGGGAACTCCCACCGACATCAGGGGGAACTCCCACCGACATCAGGGGGAACTCCCACCGACATCAGGGGGAACTCCCACCGATGTCACGGGACCACCTGCTGACGTCAGTGGGCATTCCTGGGAAGTTCCAGGGTATGGTTATACCCAAAAAAACCCATCAAGGATTACAAGAGGTATTTAAATTATATCACATTAACTAATAGAGCAGTGGTAGGTTCTTTTGCAAAGTTATAGTATCTCTATATAATATGTGGTAGGACTCAGCTGCACTGATCACATCTTCAGAAACACACACAAAGAAGTAGCCAGTGTTTCTGCTCCTTTGCCACATCTGTCTTTGGCCAAACGCATCTCAAAGAAGCCAAGGAGCTGGAAGTAGGGCCTTGGTTCAAATGCATAGAGGAGTATTCTGATTAATCTTTTCAACTGGACATTTTCATTTTACATTCAGTTTTAATTTAAATGACACATTCAGCTATTACATGCATTAAAGTAAATATGATGACTGGAATTTCACTTTAAAGAATTGCTTTGCTCTTGGAATCATTTAATTCAGGTACAAAACAAACAAACAAAAAAAAACCTTTGATAACCTACAATGATTCAACTCATTTTCTTTTTTCATCATTTTTTTTTCTTGGAGTTATCTTAAAAATCAACAAGTCCCTAATTGCTGTTAGTAACAAATCATGTAGGTGTGCATTGGTTCACACACATCTATATATGTCACAGGAGAAAATTTTGATGACACTTTAATGTTTTATTGTGTTTCTATGTATTGTTATGCGAAACATTCTTTCTAATTCATATTCAAATTATAACTCCCATAACTGCTTTTCAGTCAATCATTTTTCCCTAGTTCACATGACCTTTGTTCATGTGTCATTAAGGTGGGTCTTTTCAACCAGTGACTGTTACAAAGTCATTTATATTTTCTTGCAATGCACATTTTAACTATACAGAAATACACACGGGGGGGGGGACACATTGTGTGAGCACATTTGAAAGATTTATGTGCCCTGCATGGCACAATTCTTAAAGCTCAGCAATTTGAACCACATGAATCTGTATAAAATGTGTCTGCATGATTGGCAGGGCTTTGTTCCCTCCTCCCCTCTTCTTAAATTTACATGAGTATAAAAACAACCTCTTAGGAAATATTTGAGCAATTACGAGGCAACTGTTCTACCTTTATGACATTCGGGCCTTTGTTCACTAAGGAAATAAACTATTTGATCCCTGTGGGTTAGCAAACCCCGTTTATTGTTTGAGAGAGTAGTTTTGTCCTTATCACTGAAAATAAAAAAAGCAGGTTCTATAATTTTGAAATGGGTGCATAAAGGAGTGTAATACTGTAAGCTGACTGAAAAACAGGCTGTAAACAGAATGGAAGGACTAAAATTAAAAAAACATTCCAGAAACCATGCTTTGATCTGATCTTAAGACAATTGTACATGAATGAAATGGAGCAATTAATCAAGGGATTATACATTTTTAGGAGATGTAGAAATAACGCTATGTATAATATATTACTTTACTATATAAGTTCTTCTTTACATGACAAAAACAACTATCATAAATGACACAAATCATAATAAATGAAAAATTATATAATATTATAATATAATATTTTCCTGTATGTATTTTTGTACAGGAAAAGCTGACTGGAGCTTTCCCTTAATAAATCATAAAATATCAGGGAGTTAAATGTTCAATGTATCTGCAAACCCTCTTGGGTATATTCACTAACAAATCTGGAAGTCACTTATGTTAAGGGTTAACCTGACTGTCCAGACTTGGCTGAGGTCACATGCCATCACATGTGAACATTCGCTGAACCACTACAGATTCACTAAACTGTGTGTACTACTTTACGTTTTGCACGAAAGGGAGGCAAAATAGAGCTTCACATGCCTTAATATTAAACATATTAAATCCAAGTAACTTTTGTTTTACCTTTTTTTAAATGAGCGAGTTCCCATGAACCACTTTTAATCAATGGGGCCAACACTCAACCCCCTTTTCCATCACCCTATGTGCAGTGGCAGGGCCGGACTTTCCCGGCAGGTCCGTGGGCCGGCATGCCAACATGAGGAGCGTCCGTTGTGTTGCAGCAAGGTTCGGAGCAGCCGTTGAGTGGCCGCGAGGTTTGGAGCAGCTGCACCACGACCGCCTATGCCGGCCGTGTGCACACACACCGTGCCGCCCAGTGGCAGTGCCTCAGTGAGGATCACCGTCCTGCCCCTTTCAAGACTTGACGCTCAAGGGAGTAGGCTCACAGAAAAGATCCTCATGTTAAGGAGAGGATCGTCACGTCGGAGGAGAGCGGGAAAAAAAAGAAAAGCAAAAAGTAAGTATTTCCCAAAAAAATAGGGGTTAGAGGAAATTCAAGAGGGGGGGGTGAATTGCCTTGGGACATCATTAATAATTAAATACTAAGAAGGGTGGCTGGGTTTTGGCATTAAAAAATAAATATAAACAGAAACAGGGGGTGGATGGCTGGGGGTAATATACATGGCAATGGGGGGCATCAATAGACAAGAGGGTGATTGGGCATCACTACATAAATACAAAAGGGGGGATGGCTGGGGCATTAATAAACAAGGGGCAAAATATAAAAAGGGGGGTTAATGACAAAAGAGGGGAAAAAATAGGGCTGCAACAACTAATCGATTTTTATCGATAATGAAAATCGTTGCCAACGAATTTCAATATCGATTAGTTGAATAAAATTAGGATGCTCTGAAAAATACCCCTTGTTTTATAATCCGTTTCATTCAGTGTGAGTCACAGCAGCAGTTACTACTTACAATCCCTCCCTGCAGTCACTCTGATGATTGGCCCCGCCCCTTCTTTCTCCCAGTCCCTCCCTGCAGCCACTCTGCAGTCACTCTGACGATTGGCCTTTTCCCTTCTTTCTCCCAGTCCCTCCCTGCAGTCACACTGATGATTGGCCCCACCCATTTTCTATAGCGTCCACATGGCTCAGCCATTCATCTAACTGCGAGTATAAAATTAATATTTGGGCTGCTGAAAGTTAAGGGCGGTGGGGGTTAATTTAGGGGCAGTTATGGTTGATGGGGTTTTTATTGTTATTTTAGGGGCAGTTATGGTTGATGGGGTGTTTAGGGTTAATTTAGGGGCAGTTATGGTTGATGGGGTCATTAGGGTTATTTTAGGGGCAGTTATGGTTAATGGGTCTTTAGGGTTCATTTAGGGGCCGTTATGGTTAATAGGGTGTTTAGGGTTAATTTAATGCAGAGGTTAATTTAATTAATTTAATAAAGTTTACTTAAGGTACTTATTAAAAAAGCATTGTGTCAGTATGCTGTGAAGGAGGGCACTATGGAATATTTGAGGACGGAGTGACATATCTGGGGGTATAAGGCATACTGGGGTATAAGGCATATCAGAGGAAGAGTGGCATATCAGGGGGTATAAGCCATATAGGGTATATTAGGCATATGTGGGGAGGGCAGAGTGGTATATCTGGGAGGCAGTGTGGCATTTATGGGAGGCAGTATGGCATATCTGGGGATATCTGGGAGGTAGTGTGGGAAATAAAAACAAGAAATGCATTTTTATCAAAGTTTTTGTATTCTGCCATTTGTTTTAACATCCAGTTATTTTGAATAAATCAAAAATGTATATTTATTGTTTTATCCAATTAATCAAAAAAATCAACTAATCAATCTTTAATTGCAGCCCTAGGGGAATATTTTTTTTATGCTTCGTTGTGGCTTGTGGTGTGTGTGTGTTTGTGTAGGTGTGGCAGAGCCTGTCCTGGCATGTGTGTTTGGGTGTCGGTGTGGCAGAGCCTGTCCTGGCATATGTGTTTAGGTGTCCGTGTGGCGTTGCCTGTCCTGGTGTGTGTTTGGGTGTCGGTGTGGCAGAGCCTGTCCTGGTGTTAGTGTTTGGGTGTCAGTGCCGCAGAGCCTGTCCTGGTCTGTGTGTGTTTGGGTGTTGGTGTGGCAGTGTTTGGGTGTCGGTGTGGCAGTGCCTGTCCTGGTGTGTGTTTGGGTGTCGATGTGGCAGTGCCTGCCCTGGTGTGTTTGGTCATCCATTTCCTGGCACCTAATTTCTGTAGGAATAAAATTAACAATTTAATTTTTACTTATCCAGAGATAAAACGCCCTCCTGAATTTGTAGTCACTTCAGAGGACAAAACTTTCTAGGCCCAGAAATCAGTGAGAGGAAAAGTAAAGGTTTTGTGTTATTTACTCTATTTCAATAAGCAGATCTTATCACAAAGGTATAGTCGTAGACACTTGGATGGTGGTTGGGATCTTCAGAGTCTGTGAAACTCAATTTAATTGTAAGGACTGATTTCATTCTGCTCTACTGGGGACAATTCCCTGTCCTTCACCCTTAAGGGAGAACCTTTTACATAAACACTGGCAGAACTCGAACTTTTTCATCTAAAAGTTTTTGCAGTAGCAAATGTTTTGATTCCATTATGTCTAATATCTGTAACTAATCTGGGCCTTTAACCCCTTCGCGACAAAGGCTGATTTTACTTTTTGTACCCTTTGTGACAATGGCCGTTTTAACATTTCTGCGCTGCTCTTGTTTAACTGTAATTTTCTTCTTTCCCGTTTACTGAACCCACACACATTAGATATTGTTTTTTTCAGGACAAGAAGGGCTTTCTTTAGATGACATTGTTTTGATTGTATCATATTATTTACTATTAAAAAAAGTATAAAATATGGTGAAACATTTAGAAAAAAATGACTGTTTCTAACTTTTAGTTGAAAAATCTTTTACTCATCTATAAAAGGTAATAAAAAAACCTGCTAAATAGATTCTACTATTTGTCCTGAGTTTAGAAATATCCAATGTTTTTATGTTTTTTTGCTTTTTTCTACACATTATGGGGCAATAAGTACAGGTAGCGTTTTGCTATTTCAAAGCCATTAATTCTTCCCCCCATGTGCCATTTCGGGTATCTTTGAACCCGGCCAATGCAATTTACCCCATCAAGTCATATATTTTTGAAAACTAGACAGCCCAGGGTATTCCAAATGCTAGTATTTTAACCCTTTCCAAGCACTTATTCTACCATCAGCCTTTGTCAAACTTTATGGTAGTAATTTTTTTGCATTTGTTTTTTCACACACATTTTACTTCAGGTATGAATATACAGGTTCTGGTATATGTCACTATCATAAAACACCCCAATATGTGTTCAGCAACATCTCCTGAGTACAGCGATACCCCACATGAATGATTTTGCCTGGCTGTTTGGGGGCAAAAGGGCCACATTTGGGGCATGCACATTTTTCAATGTTGAACTTTGGCATTTGGGGATCCACTGCCCATTGTGACATACCTGGCTGCCGGTTCCTCCGGGTCCGCGGATCTTCAGCCGCCGCGGAGAAGAGGGAGACCGCCGGCTTCTTCACAGCGGCATCAGCCGCCACGGAAGAGGGGGAGACCCCCCACCTTGCCGCAGCAGCCTCAGCCGCCGCGGAAGAGGGGGAGACCTCCCGCCTTGCCGCGGGAGCCGCAACCGCCGCGGAGAAGAGGCAGACCTCCCGCCTCTCCGAGACAGCCTCCGTTACCACGAGGAAGGGGAAGACCTCGTGGTTCCACGCGTCGGTCGTCTTCTGCAGGAGCCAGGTCTGGTCCTGCTGCGTGCACGCGGTCCTCTGCACGCCATCTAGTGGCGCCAGCCGGTACTACAACTCCTTTTAGAATTTTACGTTTTGCCAATCCCAAGATGGCCGCGAACCGGAAGTGACGTAACGGCACTTTGAAAATTTGGCGGGAATTCGGTAATTGATGCCTGGACTTCCTCTGCCTATTTAAGAGTCTCAGAAACCATTCACCTTGCCTTCTGATGGTTGTACCTATCTTGTATAGTGTCATCTCAGTACGCGTTCCTGTTATCGATTCCTGGCATCTGACTCCGGCTTACATTACGACTATTCTGACTTCGGCTTACCCTGCAACGATCCTGACTTCTGGCTTCCTGACCCTGGCTTGCTCATTGGCTATTCTAGACTGGACTCTGGTGTTCTGTCTTTGGACTTGCACACGCTGTTATACCTGATTACAGGTTCTATCTTACGCTGTGCGTGACAGAATCAGAAGGCCATAATGAGACCTGCATCGGTAGGACAGCAGAGCTCCACGGAGGATCGTTTGGATGGGATGGATCACCGTCTGGACCAGTTTGCCCAAGCTCTCCAGACGTTATTGCAACGCACCGACCCAGCGCTACAAGGTCCTCCGTCAATTGCGGTCCATCCACCTCCGCCTGCACCTGTTCATTCTGTACCTGCTCATCTACCTCCTCCTCAACGTTACGGTGGTGAGCCTACAGCATGCTGAGGATTCCTGAATCAATGTGAGATTCATTTTGAACTTTCGCCTTACGCCTTTCCTACTGAACGGGCTAAGGTGGGCTATGTGATTTCCTTGCTCACCGACAAGGCTCTGGCATGGGCCTCTCCACTATGGGAGAGAAATGCTCCTCCAGTTCGGTCCTACTCGGAGTTTGTCTCGACACTGCGCTCAGTATTTGACGTTCCTGGGAGGAGGAGTACGGCATCCGCATCACTGTTCTCCATCCGTCAAGGTTCTCGTTCTCTCCAGGAGTATTCCATTGAATGCCGTACCCTGATGGCAGAGGTCGACTGGACTAACGAGGCACTAGTCGCTGCATTCCTTAATGGACTATCCGAATCCCTGAAGGATGAGATTGCGGCTAGAGACCTTCCTACGGACCTGGACGCGGTGATTCAGTACGTCTCCCAGGTGGATTTGCGTCTTCGCGAAAGACAAACTCAACGAGAAAGACTAAGACGACAGGAGAGGGGAGCGAGGGACACCGTGCGTCAATTTTTTCAAGTTCCGTCCCCATCCACTATGCCTGATTCCGCGGAGGAACCCATGCAGCTGGGGGCAGCTAGACTCACCGAAAAGGAGAAGAGCAGGAGAAGAAGGGAGGGGCTATGCCTGTATTGTGGCCTTTCGGGGCATTTCCTGAAGAACTGTTCAAAGAGGCCGGGAAACGCTCGCACCTAGGTAGGCTGAGGGGACCTACTGTAGGTGTGATTCGACCATCCCCTGAGACCAAGATCACCCGTATGACAGTTCCAGTTCGAATAGTCCGGGCTAGGGGCTCCGTGGATACCGTGGCTTTCCTGGATTCCGGCGCCGCCGGCAACTTTATTGACTCTGAATTTTGTAAACGGTTCCTGGTTCCCACCCTTCCCTTACCCAACCCGTTATCTGTGGAGGCTATCGACGGGAGACCGCTCCTTCAGGAGCACATCACTCTTCACACATCACCTCTTACCCTCTTGGTGGGAGTGGTTCACAGCGAATCAGTACAGTTATTGGTCATCAGCTCTCCCTCTGTGCCGATCATTTTGGGGTATCCATGGTTGCGCAATCACAACCCTACGATTGATTGGTTTACGAACCAGATTACGGCTTGGAGTAGCACTTGTATGGACCACTGCCTCTCACCTGTAAAGACTGTTCCTGTGACACTAAGCTCCATTGAAACCTCAATGTTGCCAGATCAGTATCGTTGTTTTGCGGATGTGTTCAACAAGAAGGAGGCGGAGAAATTACCCCCACACCGACCGTATGACTGTCCCATTGACCTGCTCCCTGGTACCATGCCACCCAGGGGTCGGACCTATCCGCTTTCGGTCCCAGAGACTAAAGCTATGGAGGAGTATATTGAGGAGAATCTTCGTCGGGGATTTATTCGCCGCTCCACGTCACCCGCTGGAGCAGGGTTTTTCTTTGTTAAAAAGAAGGATGGGGGACTTCGTCCTTGCATTGATTACAGAGGATTAAACAGAATCACCAGACGCAACACGTACCCCATTCCGTTAATTTCCGAGCTCTTTGACAGACTGCGCGGAGCTACAATCTATACTAAGCTGGATCTGCGGGGTGCGTATAACCTTGTTCGAATTCGCGAGGACGATGAATGGAAGACGGCATTTAACACACGTTCGGGACATTACGAGTATACGGTTATGCCGTTCGGGCTATGCAATGCTCCAGCTGTCTTCCAGGAGTTCATTAACGATTGCCTCAGGGATTTTCTGCAACAGTTCGTCGTAGTCTATCTCGATGACATCTTGATTTACTCTTCAGACCTCTCCACCCATCGCACACAGGTTGCTCAAGTATTAGACCGTTTACGGCAACACGGGCTCTACGCCAAGCTGGAGAAGTGCGAGTTCGAGGTTCGCAAGGTGCTATTCTTAGGATACGTCATTACCCCGGAGGGGTTTGAGATGGATCCTGCTAAAGTACGTGCTATCAGGGATTGGCCACAACCTGTGGGTCTGAAACCACTACAACGCTTTTTGGGGTTTGCCAACTACTACAGACGTTTTATCAGAGACTATTCTAAGATTGCGGCACCCCTAACAGCTCTCACTAAGAGAGGGGCCGACACGATGGTATGGCCGATGTCCGCTGTTTCCGCGTTCAATCAATTGAGGGACAGGTTTACTACAGCTCCTGTGCTTTGACATCCGGATCCCTTACTACCTTTTGTCCTGGAGGTAGATGCGTCTGAGACTGGAGTAGGGGCGATCCTCTCCCAACGAGCCTCCTACAGCGGTCCACTACACCCTTGCGGCTATTTTTCTAGAAGATTTTCTCCGGCGGAGAGAAATTATGATATCGGCAACAAAGAACTTTTGGCTGTCATTTTGGCCTTAGAGGAGTGGCGACACCTTCTGGAGGGTGTACAAGTTCCAACCTTGATCCTGACGGACCATAAGAACTTACAATATATTGAGTCCGCGAAATGTCTGAACCCTCGACAAGCCAGATGGTCCCTGTTCCTGTCCCGGTTTCCCTTCGTATTGACCTACCGTCCGGGGTCCAAGAATGCCAAGGCCGACGCTCTCTCGCGGATGCACACCTTTCCTGATGAGGAGAATCACGAACCCGAGAATATTGTGCCAGCAACAAAGGTCTTAGCTGCTACTCACCTCACCTGTCTCACTCCTCTCGTGGATCGTATTGCCAGGTTGCAGTCTCAAGCTCCAGGATCGCTACCTACGGGCAAGCTGTTCGTTCCGGTCCGTTTCAGGTCCCGTGTTCTCCGTTTGTCCCATGGCTCCAGAACGGCAGGACATCCGGGGGTTACTCGCACGAGGGATCTCGTTTACAGAACCTTTTGGTGGCCAGGTTGGGCCAAGGACGTGGTTTTGTTTGTCCGATCCTGTACTAAGTGTGCAGCTAACAAGTCCTCCAGGAGGGCGCCTGCCGGGTTGCTCCACCCGTTGCCACTTCCCTCCGCACCATGGACACACATTTCTATGGATTTCATTGTCGACTTACCTAACTCCAAAGGGCATACAGTCATACTCATGGTGGTGGATCGTTTTTCCAAAATGGCTCACATGATTCCGTTGAGGAAGTTACCTTCTGCTGCTACATTGGCTGATGTCTTCATACGCGAGATCGTCCGGCTCCATGGACTACCTACCGAGATTGTTTCCGACCGAGGCTCACAGTTCATAGCACGCTTCTGGCGTGAATTCACCAAAGCCTTGGGCATTACTCTGGCTTTCTCGTCTGCGTATCATCCCCAATCTAACGGGGCAGCTGAAAGGGCTAACCAGCATCTGGAACAGTACCTACGCCTGTTCATTAACAACCACCAAGACAACTGGGTTGATCTACTACCCTTTGCTGAATTTGCCCGTAACAACTCCGTGCAAGAGTCCACAGGGGTCTCTTCCTTCTACTTCTCTACGGTTTACACCCTCAGCCTTTCCCTGGGGCTTTTCCCGTCTCTACGGTTCCGGCCCTACAAGAAAGGCTGGTTGCCATCCGGGCTACTTGGTCATCTGTACAGGAGACGCTACGACTCGCGGGCAGGCGACAGGAACGTCAAGCCAATAGGAAACGTTCTCACGCCCCTGCGTATTTGCCTGGAGAAAGGGTGTGGTTATCCACCAGATATCTCAAGCTGAGGGTGCCATCTATGAAGTTGGCTCCACGTTTCATTGGTCCCTTTCCTATAATCCGCCGGATCAATCCGGTGGCCTATGAACTCCTGTTACCCCGAACACTCCGAATTCCTCGAGTTTTCCACGTCTCTCTTCTGAAGCCGTTGGTGTGCAATCGTTTTACTACCAGAAGACCACCACCGACAGGCACCTCTGTCGCAGATTCCCTTCGACGTTGTCCTCAAATGATTTTGGCTACACGCAGACAACAAGGGAGTGTGCAATATTTGATTCACTGGAGAGGACTTGGTCCGGAGAGTCGTTCCTGGGTTCCCGCTGCTCGTCTCAACGCTCCCCGTCTGGTACGTGCCTTCCTTGCCAGGAGACGTGTGGGTCTTGCCAGGGGTCGCCACGTCTCTCTTCTGAAGCCGTTGGTGTGCAATCGTTTTACTACCAGAAGACCACCACCGACAGGCACCTCTGTCGCAGATTCCCTTCGACGTTGTCCTCAAATGATTTTGGCTACACGCAGACAACAAGGGAGTGTGCAATATTTGATTCACTGGAGAGGACTTGGTCCGGAGAGTCGTTCCTGGGTTCCCGCTGCTCGTCTCAACGCTCCCCGTCTGGTACGTGCCTTCCTTGCCAGGAGACGGTGGGTCTTGCCAGGGGTCGCCTCAGCTGCCGCGGAAGAGGGGGAGACCTCCCGCCTTGCCGCGGGAGCCGCAACCGCCGCGGAGAAGAGGCAGACCTCCCGCCTCTCCGAGACAGCCTCCGTTACCACGAGGAAGGGGAAGACCTCGTGGTTCCACGCGTCGGTCGTCTTCTGCAGGAGCCAGGTCTGGTCCTGCTGCGTGCACGCGGTCCTCTGCACGCCATCTAGTGGTACTACAACTCCTTTTAGAATTTTACGTTCTGCCAATCCCAAGATGGCCGCGAACCGGAAGTGACGTAACGGCACTTTGAAAATTTGGCGGGAATTCGGTAATTGATGCCTGGACTTCCTCTGCCTATTTAAGAGTCTCAGAAACCATTCACCTTGCCTTCTGATGGTTGTACCTATCTTGTATAGTGTCATCTCAGTACGCGTTCCTGTTATCGATTCCTGGCATCTGACTCCGGCTTACATTACGACTATTCTGACTTCTGGCTTCCTGACCTCGGCTTACCCTGCAACGATCCTGACTTCTGGCTTCCTGACCCTGGCTTGCTCATTGGCTATTCTAGACTGGACTCTGGTGTTCTGTCTTTGGACTTGCACACGCTGTTATACCTGATTACAGGTTCTATCTTACGTTGTGCGTGACACCCATGCCCTATTTGGTACATCTTTGAGCCGGGCCATTTCAGTGTGCCCAATAAACCCATATATTTTTGAAAACTAGACACCCCAGGGTATTTCAAATGCTAGTATTTTAACTCTTTCCATGCACCATATCTACCATCAGTCTTTGTCAAACTTTGTGGTAGTCATTTTTTTTGCATTTGTTTTTCCACACACATTTTACTTCAGGTATGAATTAAAAGGTTCTCGTATATGTCACTATCACAAAACACCCCAATATGTGTTCAACAACATCTCCTGAGTGCAGTGATACCCCACATGAATGATTTTGTCTGGCTGTTTGGGGGCAAAAGGGCCACATTTGGGGCATGCACATTTTTCAATGTTGAACTTTGGCATTTGGGGATCCACTGCCCATGCCCTATTTGGTACATCTTTGAGCCGGGCCATTTCGGTGTGCCCAATAAAGCCATATATTTTATACACACCACAGGGTATTTTAAATGCTGGTATTTTAACTCTTTGCATGCACACATTTTACCACCAGCATTGTTTCAAAGTTTGCAATAGTATTTTTGTGTGTGTATTTTTCCCACACACCTACTTTATGTATGAATTTACAGCTCCTGGTATATGCCGCTGTCACACGACACCCCAATATGTGTTCAGCAACATCTCCTGAGTACAGTGATACCCCACATGCATGGGTTTGTCATTTTTGGGGGGAACTAAAAGGCCACATTTGGTACGTGTGCATTTTTCTAATTGGAAATTAGATGTGTGGCCATCCTTCCCCCCCGTGTTAATTGGGACCTTGTTGAACCTGGCCAATTCAATTTACCCCATCAAATCATACATTTTTTAAAAGTAGACGCCCCATGGGCATTTAATATGCCAGTATTTTAACTCTTTCCATGCGAGAATTGTTTTAAGCTAATATGTTAATTTTAGGACTTGCTCACAAAAATATATTTTTTATATATATATATATTTTTTTTTTTTGCCTTTTTTTACATTTTTTTTTACATTTTTTTTCAACTTGAAGGTTCTCCTGATAATGACATCAGTGGGAAATGATTTTTACATTTTACTGTTTTTTTTACTTTTTTTTTCTAATTATTATTAATTTTATTTTATTTTTAATTTATTTTTACTAATCACACTGTGATTAGAAAGCTGAGCTCCATTGACTTGCATGGTTGAATGCAGTACCTGTATTCAACCTGCAAGTGGAGCCAGAGTTCTCTAGAGGGTCTGGAGACCATCTAGCGAACTTTTTCGTCTTTATTGCTTTTTTTTCCGGGCCGCCGCCATCTTGCTTGATGGCGAAGATCACCGGCAGTGGTGGCTGTGACCGCTCTCCGGAGCAGTCACAGTCCATCCCGAGGTAAGTGTTTGGTGTAGCTGGATGCCTCCTGATCGAAGCATTCCAGCGACACCATTTAAGTTTAGGAGGCGATCGTTGATCGTCTCCTAAACGCTTTTAAAACGGGCGTCCGGGGAGGGGCCAGAGATGGCCCCTTTGTGCCGATCATGGCGTTGCTGAATGCCTCGAGGTCGAGGCATTACAGCAACGCCGTTTCGGTGCAGAAAGCGAAAATAGTTCGCTTTCTGCACCCGTTTAAAGACGTGCCGGTCCTGGCACGTCAATTGTCGTTATCGACTTGATTTTCGGTGACGTGCCCGGACCGGCAATTGTCATCAAGGGGTTAAACATTTTTGGTTTCTGGGATTTTAATACAAATAATGTGATAAAAATGAATGGTTTATAGTTATTTGGATGGCAAATAGTGTGTATGAGGGCTGCATATGGGTACAAGAGCTCGAACACGAGATAAAATATATGGGGCTGATGTCCAAATGTTTCCAGGGCTGCTTTTCATTCCCAGTCTGGCCCTGTGTAGTGGTAGTGGGTATTTAAATCAACCTGGCTGTATAGTCCCAAAACATGACACCCATGGGCCCTATCACCACTTAAAGGGTACAAATCAGAGATAATTTGTAAAGCTATTCTTGGCTCAAGGAAAGGGGTACTAAAAAATAAAATAATAAAAAAATGTGATGCAAAAGTAAAAAGCTAGCACAATCAATTAAAAGTAATCCATCCTTGCTCAATGGCTGTAGATTGTAAAATGACATCTCTTTGCACATGAGCATTTATATATACTCTTATATTAGTTGTCCTAGTGCTTGTAGGATACATTGTCTGCCCCTTTGACTTGAATTGGTCCCTTTTTTAGTCTATGGACACGATTCAAGTCTACTGAGCACATTTAAGGGGACTGAAGAGGCAACCAGTGCTTGGGAGTATATATACAGACTCCTGTGCAACCAGCTGCCATTGTACAGGCCATTAGCATAGGTTAATTACTTTTATTTATTTTAATAGTGTGTCACGTTTTGTGTCTTTTTTTATATTTTTTTCCTTCATGTAACCATTGGCCAGGCTGTTTTTTATTTCTTGTACCCTTTGGAACCAATGCTGTTTTAACACTTGCGGTGCTCGTGTTTAGCAGTAAATTTCTCCTCACCCATTTAGTATACCCACACAAAACATAAAAACATTGGGTATTTCTAAATTCAGGACAAATAGTAGAATCTATTTAGCAGGTTTTTACATTAGTTTTTGCAGATAAGTAAAAGATTTTTTCAGATAAAAGTGTGAAAAGGACCTTTTTAACAAGAAAACCACCATATTTTATCATTTTTAATAGTAAATTAGATGATATGATAAAAATAATGGTATTGAAAGAAAGCCCTGCTTGTCCTGAAAAAAAAAAGAATATATAATACGTGTGGGTGTACAAAACGAGAAAGAAAAAAATTACGGCTAAACAGCAACACTGAAAAATGTTAAGAGCCCTTGTCCCAAAGTGTACTCCAAGTAAGAAACAGTCTAGTCATTAAGGGGTTAAATAATAAGTATTCTTTTGTTGCAAAGAGAACACATTGTATTAAGCTACATTGTCACTGTTACTGGATTTACTTGTATTATATGCATTGATCTTTTTCCTGTCTTTTTCCTTTTATATATCTTTTATAATGGCACAGGCTTGATTTTCTGTTTACATTTATTAGAGCTGGCTAAGTGAATTTTAGGTGCGTTTCTGTAACAAACTGCCACTTTGTCAAATACAGCTCTGTTGTAATAATGGTTAGATGCAGCATGTGCCTGTTCATATCCCTGTCATGTTTGTACTTTGCTGACATCCTTAGCTGTAGCAGCAGCAATAACCAAGGCTCTTTCGAAAGCCATGCAATATATTCTGATATGCTCAACTATTTCCGTGTAGCCGTTCCCTGTTTACATTTATATATTGTATTTTAATTAAAAAAATGTCCTGGTACGTGTGTTTTATTGATTGCCCTGTATTTATTTTACATCTGTACATCTGTATAACTTATATATAATTTCCAATGAAAGTTATAATGTGGCTAGTGATTAACCAGGCAGCAGTGTTCACAATGCGATGATGACAAGTTGATATTATCTATCTCCGCAGAATTGTTCATCAGCATCAACAAGAAACACACCCTCCCACAAAAAATAAAAAAAAATGTTTAACTGAGGGGGATGGAATCATCTGGAACAATTCCCATGCAGTGTTTAACATAGTGCCATCAGCATAAAAGACCTCTAGAAGACTGAATGCAAAAATGGAAGATTGGAGAAAGAGATAAAGCTTCCATACAAAGCATTAGTTAGGTGTCATTTAAACATGCAGTTACATTGTGGGCAACAATTCATAAAAAGATGGGATTGAATAGGAATGTGCACAAAACAAGAGATACAAAATTAATAAGGAGAATGATGCATTTTAGCTATGAAGAGTGTTTAGCTAAATTGGATTTATTTATGTTAGCAAAGAGACACCTAATAGATGACCCTATCACAATATCCAAATACATTTGTCTTTTATAACGGCTATTGCAAGTAAATTCTTCACCTAGGGGCCAACTGATCCATCAGGCATGGACTGAGGGCCCTCGTGGGTCTGCTAGTGGTATACCAAGGGAGAAGGTTTGCAAAGGTGCCACTCATCAGGGGGGTGCCACCAGGTGTACACCCCACTAACTGGCCAAAATTAAATTGACCAGGATCTTCATATCCTGCTCCCTTGTGCTGCTCATAGTATTTAATATATATTTAATAAGAATTATTTTTGTGATGTTGTGTGAAAACCACCAATTACAGTTTTTACACTGTTTAGAAGTTTTGCAACAACCAGTGAAAAATTAGACATGTGAGGGTGTGACCAAAAGGGAGGGACTTAACCAGGAAGAGATGTTGTCATGATAGGACATGGCTAAAGAAGGGGCTTAACCAGGAAGAGGTGTGGTGATGATAGACAGGGCCGGACTGGCCCACCGGGATACCGGGAAATTTCCCGGTGGGCCGGAAGGTCCGTGGGCTGGGCGGCCATGAAGACAGCCGCTGAGCTGCCCCCCAGGCTGCCCGAAATATAATCAAATCGGCCGCTGGGTGCTGATGCGGCCGGCCGGCATCAGCACCCAGCAGCCGTGTGCGATGGCCGTCTAGTGATGGGAGCAGCGTGAGGGGTGAAAGCTCCGCCCCCTCGCACTGACCTTTCACCCCTCACGCTGCTCCCATCACTATGCGGCCATCAGATTGCTGGGAATGTAATCTGAACGGCCGATGCGTGCTGATGCCGCCGGCCGGCGCTGCTTTAATACTTTTTTTTTTACTTTATATGGCAAGCCGATCCAGCTTACGATATAAATTAAAAAAAAAAGTGTTAAAGTAGCTCCGGCCGGCGGCATCAGCACGCACCGGCCGTTTAGATTACATTCCCAGCAGTCTGATGGCTGCAGTGATGGGAGCAGCGTGAGGCGGAAGCTCCGCCCCCTCGCGCTCAGACTGCTGCAGCACCGGATGTCAAGAGGAGAACAGTGTGCAGCTACCAGGAAGTCAAGAGAAGTAGAAGGTGAGTAAAATAATGTATTTTTTGTACTGTATAATGTTTTTTGTATTTGTTAAAAACAAAAAAAAATCGGCATGTGTGTGTATGTAAGTGTGTCCCCCTATATGCCACTCTGCCTCCAGAAATGCCTTATACCCCCCTATATGCCACTCTGTCCCATGATATGCCTTTTAACCTCCTATATGCCAGAGTTGCATATAGGGGTATAAGGCTTTTCTGGATGCAGAGTGACATATAGGGGGTCAAAAGGCATATCTGGAGGCAGAGTGGCATAAAGGGGGTTAAAAGGTATATCATGGGGCAGAGGAGCATATAGGAGGGTATAAAGCATATCGGGGAGGCAGAGTGGCGTATAGTGGGCATAAGGCTTTTCTGGAGGCAGAGTGCCCCATGATATGCCTTTTAACCCCCTTCATGCCACTCTGCCTCCAGAAATGCCTTATACCCCCTATATGCCACTCTGTCCCATGATATGCCTTTTAACCCCCTATATGGCAGAGTGGCATATAGGGGGTTAGAAGGCATATCATGGGACAGAGTGGCATATATTATTTTTTATTTAATATGGCAAGCTGGATCGGCTTGCCATATAAAGTAAACAAAAATGTCCCATGATATGCCTTTTAACCTCCTATATGGCAGAGTGGCATATAGGGGGTTAGAAGGCATATCATGGGACAGAGTGGCATATAGGAGGGTTGAGGCATATCAGGGAGGCAGAGTGGCATATAGGGGGGTATAAGGCTTTTCTGGAGGCAGAGTGTCCCATGATATGCCTTTTCACCCCCTTTATGCCACTCTGCCTCCAGAAATGCCTTATACCCCCCTATATGCCACTCTGTCCCATGATATGCCTTTTAACCCCCTATATGCCAGAGTGGCATATAGGGGTATAAGGCATTTCTGGATGCAGAGTGACATATAGGGGGTCAACGGCACATCTGGAGGCAGAGTGGCATAAAGGGAGTTAAAAGGGATGTCATGGGGCAGAGGGGCATATAGGAGGGCATAAAGCATATTGGGGAGGCAGAGTGGCATATAGGGGGCATAAGGCTTTTCTGTAGGCAGAGTGCCCCATGATATGCCTTTTAATATGCCTTTTCACCCCCTTTATGCCACTCTGCCTCCAGAAATGCCTTATACCCCCCCTATATGCCACTCTGTCCCATGATATGCCTTTTTAACCCCCTATATGGCAGAGTGGCATATAGGAGGTTAGAAGGCATATCATGGGACAGAGTGGCATATAGGGTATAAGGCATTTCTGGATGCAGAGTGACATATAGGGGGTCAAAAGGCATATCTGGAGGTGGAGTGGCAAAAAGGGGGTTAAAAGGCATATCACGGGGCAGAGGGGCATATAGGAGGGTTGAGGCATATCAGGGAGGCAGAGTGGCATATGGGGGGTATAAGGCATTTCTGGAGGCAGAGTGACATAGGGAGTAAAAGGCATTTCTGGAGGCAGAGTGGCATATAGGGGATTAAAAGGCATATTATTGGGCAGAGTGGAATATAGGAGGGTATAAAGCATGATATGCCTTTTAACCCCCTTCATGCCACTCTGCCTCCATGAATGCCTTATACCCACTATATGCCACTCTGTCCCATGATATGCCTTTTAACCCCCTATATGGCAGAGTGGCATATAGGGGGTTAAAAGGCGTATCATGGGACAGAGTGGCATATAGGGGGTATAAGGCATTTCTGGAGGCAGAGTGGCATATAGGGGGTTAGAAGGCATATCAGGGGGCAGAGTGGCAAGCCTGGGGGCAGAGGTGCATAACTCGGGGGTAGGTTGTCAAATGAAAGGAAATAAAAACCAAACATGTCTCAATCATAGCTTTTATTAAATATGGAAAAAAATAGTCTACATGAATTAATAAAGAAATAAAAGTTTCTTACCAGAATATCGTGAAGAATAATGTGATCAGTGTTTTGTTCCACTGAATAAAATGGAACTCTTTCATCTAAAAATGTTCGCAGTAGTAAATGTTTTGATCCCATTATGTGTAATGTATTTCATTTATTAGGGCCTTTTAACACTTTTGCTTTCTGGCATTTTAATACAAATAATGAGATAAAAAGAATGGCACATAGTGTGACTCGGGTGTGTATAAGGGGTGCGTGTGGGTATAAGAGCTTCACCGTGAGATAAACTATATGGGGCTGGTCTCCAAATTTTTCCAGGGCTGCTTCTCAGTCCCAGTCCGGCCCTGATGATAGAGCATGGCTTAGGGAGGAGTATCCCCACAGGGAGCCCATGACTTTTTGTTGCCCTGGGCCCTGGATAGTCTCAGTCTGCTCTTGCTTTCACCTGAGAGACAAAGCGGATAACAAGAGGTCAAGAGCCACATGTCCATCTTAAACATCAAAGAGGTAATCATAAGTACTGTGGAAATGTTTAAGAATAACATGAAATGTGCTCAGGGGTACATGCAGTGATTTAAAATTTGCTGATTCAGAATTTGTTCAAGCTGACCATGGAAACATGAAGGTTTTTTCATGCAAGTTGGCATTAAGATTTGCCTCTTGATTAAAGATATCTTGGAAAGTTGGAACTTGATGGTTCTGTCTTTCATTTAATTAAACACAGTGTATGCTTCCTGTTAGAATCATTCAAAATCAGGAAGTAGTCAACAAAATGGAGGACTGTGTTGAAATGTAATAGCAAGGAGAATAGAGTGGGGACTGAAATGGAGTAAAACAGGAGGTGTGGTGATGGAAAACACCTGGAAATAATTGGTTTTGAAAAGGCCATTTGTACTTATTGCCCAATAAAAAAAGCAAAAAAACATAAAAGTATTTCTAAACTCAGGACAAATAATAGAATCTATTTAGCAGGTTTTTTTTGGATGAGTAAAAGATTTTTTAAATAAAAGTGAGGAAAAAGTGTTTTTTTACACTTTTCATCATATTTTTTTTATAGGAAATTAGGTATGATCACAAAATGGTATCTGAAGAAAGCCCTTCTTGTTCTAAAAAAAAACAGTATATAACTTGTGTGGGTACACTAAATGGGTGAGGAGAAAATTACATCTAAACACGAGCACCGCAAAAGTGTTAAAACAGCCTCAGTCCCAAAGGGTACAAAAAGTAAAAAAAAACAGCCTGGTCCTTAAGGGGTTAACAAATACCACACTCTGTATATTACTACAAACTGTCATACCCTTTCTAAAATCGCCTCAGATGCCTGTATCACTGCATTATAAGGATATACAGACATGGGGCGGCAAGCCCTTACACATTTTTCAGCATTTGCTTTAAATTACATCAATATGAAACGCAAATCTTGCTGTATTGACATACTACATGTGTTCAAATTAATTTTTGCAAATAGAGATGAGCATATTTACCACGGATCATTTCTTTTTACAGCTCAATTGAATTTATTAAAATCTGAGTTTGAGATTTGTTGTGAATGAATCACTAATAGCCATGCAAAGTGGTTTCCTTGCAATGATTATTGCATATAAACTAGGTGTATGGATATAAAGTACTGTTTAGTTATTCTAATTTTATGTTATTTATATTTGAATATCATAAAGCCAGGAAAAAACAACACATGTTTGAGTCATGTTTTAAGGTGCAATAGCTGTTCACCCAACACACTTATACAGATGTATGTATATATAGACCTTACCTAGCATGCCTGACTCCCCTCGGGAGAATAAAGGGGTCTATTTGTTAAAGGGTGAGTTGACAAGACGGTAGTAGTTTCAACTCTTTGACTATGATGTTAAATCAGCGCCCTCACCCATTAAATTGTGCATTTTTAATAGCCAGCTCAGCCCTTATTGCTGGAGAACCTCACTACTGTATACTCACCCTTCACGATAAATAGTCAGATAAAGGAGTTGAAACGAACAACTCTCATGCCAACTCTCCCTTTACTGAATATACTCCCAAAACTGCATTCGCAAAAACCTTGCTTAAATTAAAGTGAATGTCTTTGTGACGATTTACTAGGAGACAAAATGAGTGAGTGTGTGTGGATCACAATCCATTGGAGTTCATGCCAGATATTAGTTGGTATCAACCTTCATGGTTGCTAAATGACAATGCAGAGTGTTGTCAATTATTCCATAATTCTTAGTGCTCAAGATTTCTTTTTAACATAGTTCTACCTAATTCCCTGGTTTAATGCTGCGAATTTCTCCCTGAAACCTACAACCTTGTGTTTATGTGAATAACATCTGTTATTTTCCTGGCCCCCATTCTGTTTAAATCCCATTGGAGATGGAAATATCATTTTCTGAATGTATTACCTTACATAATTTTCTTTCATCAGCAAAACACTGGAATATTGCATTTAAGCACCCACTGCAAGGTCACTAACATTGACACGAGCTCTGTGTGTACAACAACCATTATTATTGTAATTTTATGGGTTTTTTAATTATACTTGAAAAATATATATTTGCAGATACTTATCGCATTTGTATTTTGTCATACTTAAATTGTTTAAACTAATTGCTTACTTTTCATTAACCTGGCATATCTGTTTACAAGTTATATCAATCTGCAAAGGAAACACGATTATATTTTAATTCCATTATAACATATCATTTTAAAATGTATACTGTGTTTAGTTAGATACGTAATTCAAAAAGGCCAGATTAGAAGATAGTATTAAAATGAGGCTCCCCCATAAGGACAAAGAAATAACTAAATATTAAATAGGTAAATGAGAGTCCATGTGTGCGGTGGGGCATTGAGTGATTACATCTAACCAATAGACAAATAGTCCCCAAGTTTGCTTTTGTGAATGGGGGTGGGGCTAAGAAAATTTAAAAATATGCTATGCATTCCATACTCAATAGACATTCAAGACTATGGACCCCACTGAAGTCTGTGATCCAATGCAATGCAATGGATGCAATGCATCCTCCAACCACTGGCAGCCACTGGTGCGTGTTAGTATATTCTTGTGCAACCAATAACCATTTTCCAGTCATCTGACATTGGGCACAGAACTGATTATTTTTATATTTTTTTGCCCTTAGCTTTTTTCCTTTTGTATCATACATCATTTGGGATGGGGAATAAACACTGAGGATACAGGTTCCAAATTGTACTTGTAACACAGGTTGAAACAGCTTGTTTTTACAGCTCACATAAACTTGCATTAATTGCATTAATTATCACACCACAATTCAGCATGGGACTACAAAGCTCTACCAAGCTGCATCTCCAGGAATCATATTGAAGGGGGCAGGACAGAAACCACAGAAAACGCTAGGGGGTCTATCATGCAGAGCAAATTCTTTTCCCAGAAATCAGCCTAAAAGATTAGACAACTGAATGTCTAAACATAACCAAACAGAAAGACAGTTTAAAAGTAAATAGAGTACTGTTCAAATGTTTTAGGCAGGTGTAAAAAAAAATCTAAATCAAATTAATATTTAGTGTGGCCACCCTTAGCCTTAAAAAACAGTATTAATTCTTCTAGGTCCAAGCAACCACAGTTGTTCTGTGAATTTAGGCAGCTTTAGTTGGCTCTCTCTCTTTCTTCATGTAATCCCAGACTCGATGATGTTGTGATCAGGGCTCTGTGGGGGCCATACCATTATTCCAAGACTCCTTGTTCTTCTTTACACTTAATGGCTTTGGCTCTATGTTTGAGGTCGTTGTCATGCTTCAGGATAAGTTCGGGGACAATCAGGTGCTTCCCTGGTGATATTGCATGATGGATAAGTATCTTCCTGTACTTCTTGTATTAACGATATTGTTAATTCTGACCAAACCTCCAACTCTATCTGCATAAATGCAACCTCAAACTTGAAACCTCCACCATGCTTCACTGTTGGCTTCAAACATTCATTCTTTTACCACTCTCCAGCCCTTCAGCAAAAAAACTGCCCTCTCAAATTCTGACTCATCAGTCCAGAGCACTTGCTGCCATTTTTCTGCACTCAAGTACCTGTATTTTCGTGAATACCTGAGTCGCTTGGCCTTGTTTCCATGTCGGAGGAATTTCTTTTTGGCCGCAACTATTCTATAAAAATTTCACTTCTGGCGAGGCTTATCCAGACAGTAGATCCAGGGTCCAACTGTTGTCTACCAATGCTGAGATGATTGCACTGCTGGACATCTTTCGATTTTGAAGGGAAATAAGCATGATGTGTCCTTCATCTGCTACACTAAGTTTCCTTGGCCACCAACATCATCAACATTGCCTGTTTTTTTTGTGCCGCTTAAACACATATGAAAACCCCTGTCTGCCTTGAATTTTCTGTCTGGAAGAGACCTTCTATAATATGAAGTTTGAACTGCTTTGTTCAGTTTGTTCAGTTTGCTATTTATTAACTCAAACATCAAGAAAAGTCCCCCCAATGTCCATCAACTTGTGTATATATATATATATATATATATATATATAGTTATCTGTTGGAGTGGTGTGTGTATGTAAATTTAAGTGAATGGTGTTAGAGTGGCTATGTATGTGTAAGGTGTCAGAGTGAGCACACATATACAGTATGTACATGTATGTGTAAGTGTAGAGCTGCCACTATCATCATATCTCTCACATCATAATTAATTCGCAACCACCATGATCATTATCCCCAACCACAAACATTTCCATAATCACCCCATATTGTATCACAATCATCTCCCTCCACCTTCAAGCCCCCTAACATAACTTCCCATCATCTCCATACTCACCCGGCATTATTTGCCCATTATCTTCATAACCTTCCCTTGGCACACCATATAAACATGTTTCAAAGTGGCCGCTTGTTAATCTCTCTTTAGTCCATTTGCTCTATTGACAACATGATTCAGATCGATGCCTCCCATGGTGTCGAAGTCCCAGACTAGACACACCTTCTGAACAGCCCTCTAGGGCTTTTAAATGTTACCCACTCTGTGACTGTAGTTGAGGTTGCCCCTGGGGCTCATGCTTTGGCCTCACCTCTGAACCCATCTATCCCAATAAGATCCTGATGGGGTTACATTTTTGAAAGTGTAATAAATGTAATAAAGATCCTCTTGTTCAGTTTCACCCTCAGGATCTGAGTTTCATGTGTTAGATTACGTGGGTTAAAGATGTTACCAGTTATTAAGGTAATTAAAAAAAATCCCATTAGTTGTGATGGGGAGCTTCATATTAACTTACAGGCCCTACACACCTTGGTGCACTTACAAGGATACTGCAACATTGCTTTGAGGGTGATCCTCTATCCCCCACAACAAAATTGTATTTAAGAAAATATTGTATTGAAAAAATGTATTTTGGCCTCAGATGAATCACATCCATTACACACATGCCACCGTGGCTATCACCTAGTTCTGTATGTTGGAGCAATTGTTACATGTGCAGCTGTTTACTTCTTGTGGTTCTTAGGGCAGCTTCAATTTGCATTGTCTCTATTATTTTCAATACTTCTGTACTGTTACTCTCCTGCAGCAGACACCCTGTCTGGGAGAAACAGGCTAATTTTCACTGTGAAGCTATATGCTTGCTATATGAAAGGTACATACCAAATTCAATACTAATTGTGCGACTGAAGGAGGGTAAAGTTTATGCTAAATGAAAAAGCAAGCATCTTGTAAATTAATTAACCTGCAAGTTGTCTATAAGGAGACTTGGTAGGTCCCTTCCACCACCAACATCCTGAAAAAAGAAAAATAAGTACTGTATTTGCCGGCAGCAGAGGAGTTTGTCATTCGCTGGCTGTGGGATGCGCACAGACAACCTCCGCTGCTACCGGGACCTCCGCCGGGCCTTCTATGGTGGAGCACCGGACGGTCATGTAATGCCGGCCCTCCGTCATAGAAGCCCCCAGAGGAAGTGCCGGCAGCAGCAGAGGCTGCCAGAGAGAAGGATCGGGGTCCCCTGCAGCGCTGCGGGGGATCTAGATCTTAGTCTTGTAATCAGACCTCTATTTGAGGTCTGATTAGAAGACGACCTTGAATATGAAGACGAGGGATATTTTTCAGAGCATTTGCTCTGATAAAACCTTGTCTTATAATTGAGCAAATACGGTAATTGAAGTCCCCCATAACAATGGTTACATTAACCCCTGAACATCCAATGACGGGCCAAGCACACAAAAATGGTCAGGTAACAACCAATGACATGCCTGACATGTCATTTCATTAACCCCTTAATGACTAGACTGTTTCTTACTCGTAGTACACTTTGGGACAAAGGCTCTTTTAACAGTTTTCAGTGTTGCTATTTAGCTGTAATTTTCAGGACAAGCAGGGCTTTCTTTAGATACCATTATTTTTATCCTATCATCTAATTTACGATAAACAAATGATAACATATGGTGATTTTTTTGTAAAAAAATGACTTTTCCACACTTTTATCTGATAAATCTTTTACTCATCTGCAAAAACTAATGAAGAAACCTGCTAAATAGATTCTACTATTTGTCCTGAGTTTAGAAATACCCAATGTTTTTATGTTTTTTTGCTTTTTTCTGCAAGTTATTGGGCAATAATTACAAGTAGCGTTTTGCTATTTCAAAACCATTTTTTCCCTTTGAAGCCGGCCAATGCAATTTATCCCATCAAACCATATATTTTTTAAAACTAGACACCCCAAGGTATTTCAATGCTAGTATTTTAACCCTTTCCATGCATGCAATTCTACCAACAGCCTTTGCCAAAGTTTGTGGTAGTAATTTTTTAAAATTTTTTTCACACAAATTGTACTTCGGGTATAAATTTATAGCTCCAGGTATACGTCACTATCAAACAACACCCCAATGTGTGTTCAGCAACATCTCCCAAGTACAGTGATACCACCCATGCATGGGTTTGTCTGGTGTTTGGGGTTAAAAGGCCACATGTGGGATTCGCGCTTTTCCCCCCCATTTTGGTCAGTCTATGCCCTATCTTTGAGCCCGGCCACTCCAATTTACCCTATCATTCATTTTTTTTTTAAATTAGACACCCCTTCGGTATTTGAAATGCTTTTACTTTAACTCTTTCCATGCACTAATTCTACCATCAGCCTTTGCCAAACTTTATGATAGTATTTTTTTTTGTATTTGTTTCACACAAATTGTAAGCGATTGCTGATCGCTTCCTAAGCATTGTTTTAGCTGGCCACCATTTTTGATGATCGGTTTGAAGGCGGCCATTTTTTTCTGGTGGGAGGGATTTCCTCCCATGATCCACGGCCAGTCTCACTGGTGAGGCTTCCGTGGATCCTGCAAAGCATGTACGGGCTTTGTCACCAATGCGGTGCATCGTCACCCTGTACATGTACAGGCTTTGTCGTGAAGGGGTTAAATAACAGGATGACCACATGTCAAAATTCCAATTTAAGAAATGCACACCCGGACAAACCCATGCATGGGTGGAGTCACTGTACTCGGGATATGTTGTTGACATATGCAAGGAGCTGTAAATTCTCACCTTAAGTATAATGGTATCAGAGCCGGCCTTAGGCGTTGTGGCGCCCTGTGCGGACTACTCCTCTGGCGCCCCCCCTCACTACCCTCCCTCTCTGCCCCTTCAAACTACCCGCCCTCTCTGCCCCTTTAAACTACCCCCCCTCAAACTACCCCTCCCCTCTGCCCCTTCAAACTACCCCCCCTCTGCCCCTTCAAACTACCCCCCCCCTCTGCCCCTTCAAACTACCCCCCCCTCTGCCCCTTCAAACTACCCCCCCCTCTGCCCCTTCAAACTACCCCCCCCCCTCTGCCCCTTCAAACTACCCCCCCCTCTGCCCCTTCAAACTACCCCCCCCCACTTACCTTGTTGCCGGAGTCCTGCGGTAAGAGCGGGAGGCATCCGTCTTCTCACTCTGCCGGCATTTCATAGTCCGGCGCTCAACATGAGATGCTGGCACCGCGACGGAGTCACGGAGAGTAAGGGGTGCCGAGCGGTTGCCGAGAACTTCACGAGCAACCGCTCGGCGCCCCTGACCGGGACTTAGATTAAAGCATCGTTTTTTTTTTTTTTTTAAACTTTATTTAACATCAATGATGTTAAATAAAGTTTTAAAAAAAAAACAAAAAAAAAAAACCGATGCTTTAATCTAAGTCCCGGTCAGGCGCCCCTGCAACCATGGCGCCCTGTGCGGTCGCACAGGTCGCACACCCCTAAGGCCGGCCCTGAATAGTATGGTATAATAAGTGTTTGAAAATAGTTAAAATACTAGCATTTGCATTAAAATATATGGTTTGATGGGTAAATTTATTTGGCCGACTTCACAATGTCCCAAATAGGAGATTTTATATATGAAAAAAAACAAAACATAAAAACATTGTGTTTTTATTGTGCTTTTGCAGATGAGGAAAACATTTTTCAAATAAATTCAGAAAAGGATATTTTTATAGTAAATTAGATGACATGATAAAAGTAATGAGAAGATAACAGCAACACTGCAAAAATGTTTTTTTGCCCCAAAGTGTACTATGCGTAAAAAACACACTTGTGCTTAATTAATCAAGTCACACAAAGCATCTCTGAAACACACTTTTTGGTAATCACAGGCTCAGATGGAAATTGTTTCACACACCTACTATAACCTTCTAACACCTTCATCTCTTGGATATAAAATTTAAGGCACTAGGTTACCTTTTAGTGATATTATTTAGTGATATATTATAATAAATAGGAGGATACCTGAAGAAATATTAAGATCTCAACATTTCCCAAATGCAGAGAAGCTGAAAATCAGTCATCAAATTCTAAATCAAATATCCTAAATCAAATATTTTACGTATTTGAACATATTCTAGTAATAAAAAATATGATACATTTGATCGCTCTAAAGCGGAGAACTAGCATGTGATAAACATAGATTGTAAAGTTCATGCCTATGAATATGGACTCAAAGTGAATCCTTGCATAAGTAAATAAATATAACCCAATATCTTTTCACATTCTAAAACATGCCATTTCTACATTACCAAATGCATAAAAAAGTGTGCCATTATATACTGAAGTCTTAAGTATATTTTATGAACGCACTTATACATTTACTGGCAAATAATGTTACAGGAGTGTTTGCCTCATACGGATAAGAAAACAGGAAATGTACCGTTAAGCCTTTTTTAATCTATCCCTTGCTATGATGAAATGCAATTCGAGAAATGATACCATCGCCATAACTTGTCACTAAGTATTTATTATTAATGGTACCATTAGATCAACCCTCAATTTTCTGTTCAGATGTACAGTAAATTATACATGACCTAACCAGTGAATTCATCATTTTACAGGTGAAAATTAGCATGGAGGAAGGGGACAATTGACCCTGGTGTGCAATCTTTTAACGTGCTGTGTCTGATTTCACAAGAGGTTTAGTTCGGTAAACCCCCGTACCCTTGACTGAAACTCACAAATCTTACATGGACATTCACCCCCATAAACTCACAAATAATAATGAATAATAATGTTGATGAATTGTTTAGGATGGACTTATGTGAATGAGTGATTTGGATCTATTTGGATTTGGTTCTGTTCTATACCTAAACTGGATAGGCTGGATTTCAGTTGCATGCCCTTGCACACTAACACTTCTACAAAACAATTTATATATTCATTTGCATATCATGCTGTAGGGCATTTTAAACACTTTCAAGCCTCTCATCCCACTAAGCAAGGGATGAATAGTGGGGTGATTATAGATAAGTCATTTACTCACCAAGGTTGTTTGTATTACCCCTATGCCTTACCACACATGGGGTCAAGCCCACACACAAAAACTACCAGCTAATTGTGGTTTATTTTTTATGTTTTCAAATATTTTGTTTGGATCTGAAAGAGCTTGTTTTTAACAACTCACATCATCTTGACT
Organism: Spea bombifrons; assembly: GCF_027358695.1. NCBI lineage: Eukaryota > Metazoa > Chordata > Amphibia > Anura > Pelobatidae > Spea > Spea bombifrons. The sequence goes on from NC_071091.1 coordinate 52,923,079, forward strand.
ATCGTATAGCTCAGTGTATGCAGGTTGAGATTTGTTATTCAAGTTAATGCTTAGTCCAACTCATGCAACTTGTTTGCTGTAGACTCCCTTTGCCAGCTCACTTCCATTCACCCCATGACCCCATTGTCTAGTCTGTGTATAAAAGAAATACATCATTTCTTTGTGGTTATAGAGACCATGAGCCGAGATTATGAGCCGAGCTCATTCTTAATCCTTCTTAGAATATTTAGCCACATAACCTGTTGGTTCTTATCCTATCCAATCATATATTTATATAAGTATGTTGTATTGCTCACGCAGAGGTATATTTATATCAATTATTTTTGGAAGAGCAATATTGTCCCATTTATGATGCAACCATCAATAACAGATAGAAAAAAAACTTTTGCTAAGAATCTAAAGTCATCAAATTTCCTACAAAGCATAAAATCTGCATTCAAAAACCCACAATTTTAACAAGTTATCACCCTTTGAATTGTAATATATATATATATAGGTTACACTAGTATTACTTTTGTATGTTTTATTGCATAGTAATGACACTGTTTATGAGATAACAATAAGGATTGGTGGGTACATTTTGCAAAATAATTGAAGATTTCCCCCATAACTGTAACTAATCTTTCTATAATTGAAATTGATACTTTGATGGACATTGATGTTTTTTTGAACATGTACTTGTGTATAAGTGTTGATTTATAAATATGAATGCAAATGTACCTGCACTTTATATTGTCTGTAAAATGTATTAAATTGTGTAGAATGTGTTGTTTTTTTTCTTCCAGTGTGGGAAATGGTTATTTTTTTTTATAAGTTGATGATCAATGGCATATTGCAGAAATATGAAAAATAATTAAAAAAAAACAATAGTATTAGGGTTAAAGATTAGACATGTGCACGACGAGCATTTTTGGCACATTCGTTTTCGGGTAACAAATTTTGTTTCCCAGACGTTTGTGGGGCCTTTTTTTTATTCAGGGTGCGTTCCTAAAGGAGGAGGCCTCTGAAACCTTCTGGCAGATGATAGGCATATGCAGCCCTGTGGAGCAGGACTTAATTTCCACAATATCATAGAAATAAAAAAAAAGGCTTCCACAGAGTAAGGACGGTCAAAGAGGTACAGCAGTAGCAGTAGTAGTAGGGAACCGGGCCTAGGCAGGCAGACAGTGGCATATTATAGGAACATGCAGCCCCGTGAAGCAGAACTGATCTTTGAAGCCGACCAATTCAATTTACCCCATCAAATCATCAATTTTTGAAAAACAAAACACCCCAGGGGCATTTAACATGCTAGTATTTTTACTTATTTCATGTCAGGAGTTTTTGAAAGATACAGTGCTAATTTTTGTTGCATATAAATATAAACATTTTATTATTATTATTTTGATATATAATTTTTTAAACTTTTTTAAAACTTTTTGTTGGAACTGGATGGTTTCCCCTGATGGTAACATCACTGAATAATTATTTTTACATGATACCTCATTTTCATGAATTTTTTTATATTTTTATTTTTTTGTGTATTTTATTAATCTCATAGTAAGGTGGGCTCCGCTGACTTTTATGGCTGAATGTAGTATCTGTATTCAACCTGCAGGGGGAGCTCAGAGATCTGAGGAGGGTCTGGAAAGACTCTTTTAGGAACATGTTTATATTTTAATAGGCGCCACCATCTTGCGAGAGGAAAAATATCTCACTATGGTGCTTGTGACCACTCTTTGGAGCGCCCTGGGTGGGTTTTTTCTGTGTCACTGAATGCCTCACTATTGAGGCATTTCAGCAACATCGTTTAAATTTAGGAGGTGATCATTGATTGCCTCCTAAGCTCTTTTAAATCACTATATTGTATATGGTGTATATTAACGACCTGGGGAGGGATCACAAGGGTTCCCTGGAGCAGATTTTGGTGTTGCTGAATGCCTTGACATCGAGGTCTTACATCAACACGACTTTCTAAGCCCATTTAATGCTAGGCACCTCATCGGTAGTTAACTAACCATTTTTCACCATGTGCCCGGCATGTCATTGGTCGTTAACAGGTTCAATCATTTTACCAACTGTTTAGTAACAGTGAAACGGAATCTGCTGGAGCTGTATAAATAAATGTAATGGTGTTCAGTCAGTATCATGGAAGCTACAGTTAAAAAAGAGAGTAGTTAAAGAGGAGGAAAAAGAGACATAAAAGTGTGGAACTAAAATATGACACTTGTTAGTTTTCCAGCAGTCGTGGTAATATTTGCCACTCAAAGTGCTGTTACTATGTTTGACATGATGTTCAGCCAACCAAATGAATAGCCAGGAATCATGAGATGTGCATTTCACAGCAGCTGCAGTGTCAATCCATAATGATATAAAAACGAACCTTTGACACTCCAGTTGTATTCACTTTCCCATGATGCTTAACTTAACAGACCGGCTGAGAGCCACGGGACCTGGTGTTTTAACTGACCCTAGATGTAATACATGGTTGAAATAAAACTTCATTGTGTCTGCAGCCTGTAAATTGTGTCTATAAAGAAGCAGCTACCAGAGTGAAGGGGAGGAGACAAGTTAGAGGGAGGGTAAGAGAGCAGACCAGACCATTTTGACAGTACGGGGTTGTACATAATTAAACAAAAGCAGCCAGGTACTGTCAACTGACAGGTGTTTTTTCTGCCTCTGTGTCTAGTTAATGGACAAACAGACATCTCCTCCACGAGATAAGTGGTGAGAGTCACCGAAAACACTGGCTTTGATTACTCCAAACTTACTCCAATATAGTAGTATAAAATCATAGAAGTGTATTCTTTCCATTAAAAGTGAAGAGCGAGAATATATGGCATAATGTATCATCTCTGTCAACAAACTATATTAACCTAACGTGTTTCATCTTCCTGCCTTAGACCATTGTGTTTGTGCAGGGATGTGTATGTGTTTGTGAGCCTGGATGTCTATATGTGTGTGAGCAGGGATGTGTGTTTGTGTGATCAATGATGTATATGTGTGTGAGTATGAGTGTGTAAGTGATGTGAGATGGAGTGTGTGTGTGAGCATGAGTAGTATGATAGGGAGTGTGTGTGTTAGAATGAGTGTGTAAATGTGTGTTAATGAGTAAGTGTGTGTGTTAGCATGTGTAAATTTGTAGGTGTTTAAATATGTGTAACAGAGTGTATGTTGGGGGGAGGGGCAAAGAAGGCACAAGCAAGCTCTTTGGGGTACCGATGGAACAGACAAGCTGTTTGAGGGCAATGATGGCACAGACCAGCTGTTTGGTGGCTTGTATAGCTTTTTGAGGGCGCTGACAAGCTGCCCTCTTTAAGGGCACTTGCAAAAGATGCCAAAGGCAGGCTGTTTGGGAGTTAGGATGGCACTGATAAGCTGCTTTGGGGCAAATGTGGCACTCATAAGCTGTTTGGTTGCAAAGGTAGCACTCACATGCTGTTTGGGGGCAAAGGTGGCACTATGGGACATGTTGGTGGGTGAAGTTTGGGGCCAAGGGGAAATTTTCAGACTGTGGTTTCTAGTTAAGCCTCTGGGAGTCCCTGGGAGAAAGTACACAGTTGTATTATAAAATCCTTAATCAAAAAAAACACAAAACTTAAACCTAACAAAAAAAGGGAAAAAAGTCAACAAACGTATTATTTGAGGTAAAATATGTCACGGCATTGCTATAAATTATTTATTAAGCGGTCACGTTTATCTGGGGTGAGTTTCTTTTAGAAAGCTACTACAAACCATAAAGCTGCCTTTAAAATTTACGGAATATCATGTTTGGAGTTACACTTGGTAAAATTACTTCACACAACAAGTGAGCCAGATTATTATTAATGTCTGTAAAATCAAATAATAAAAATCAGTAAGCACTTTTAAAAATATGTTCAGCAGATGCGTGGTCACATGCTAATTGTACAGCCAGGCACCCATAGGGCTACTCTGTGCTAGAGAACAATTTCCTCTTGTCATCGACTGTTCTTGGATCCAGAGGAGCAGCAAGTGGTAAATAAGCAATCACTAAGAGGAAGCTCCTGGCACTACAGACTGCCACTGCAATGACTATTTCTCCACTTTAACTTGTGAAAAGCATATTGACTTCGAACCGTGCAGGTATTAGTCAATATGAATGACTTATAACCTGTGCTAAACCTTTACCCACAAAAGACCGAGACACATAGATGTGTTTTAAAGGTGTTGGTTGTAGCATTGTGTAAAATATTACATACCATTTTAAAACTAACAATAACACAAAAAAGAAATTGGTCCCCAAATCACCAATGAATAGCCTCAAAAGTTTCTGTGAGCCTTGGATTTTTAGATACCTCACATTGCACTTGCAGCGTAGTGTATAGACAACAAAGTGTGACTCGTCAAGACTAGTGAGTGCAGTTTGAGTATATAAGACTTGTGTATTTGGATTCATTCGAATAGCAAATTTCCCTACCACCAATCGGACAAAAACGAAGCAAAAAGCTGCACATTTTGAAAATCATAGATCCACATTCACTCACACATTCACGAACTCTCTCACACTCTCTAAAGGTTTCTCTGTGTTTCCTTCTTTTGCATCTTCTCTCTTCTCGAATCTATCTTCAATTCTTATTCTGGTATCCTCTTTCTTCATCCACATCCCCATGGACATAACCCAGCAACTAGAAACGGTCACCAAAATGGTGGCGCTGCGGTGACCTGACTGAAAGTGCCAACTGAGGGCAATATGGCGGCACTTGCGGTGAGATCCCCTCTAGATCAGGGGGGAGAATATATATATATATATACTAATGCATGTGTATGCATAGTTACCATAATTTATTCACCCGTGTGTAAAAAATATCCAAATATATTGCGTGTGAATGTGCTGTTACCTACCTGTTACCAGGGGAGGGGTAGTATAGTCAGGCTCAGAGGGCATACGCAATAGCACACAAATATACTCTTAACACACACTCTGTCATATGCACACTCACACAATAATTTTCACACACCTTTTCTGGCAATGGCTGTTTTAACATTTCTGATATGCTCATGTTTAGCTGTAATTTTCTTCTTTCTCATTTACTGTACCCACACAAGTTTTTTTAGTACAAGAAGGTCTTCAACTCCTTGGCTAATCCTCAAATTATCATGACGTTGCTTAGACTATAAAAGCTATATTGTAATCAATAAAAAACATGTTATACGAAATAATCTAATGGATTGCTCATTAGCATGATTTTAATGGACTGATTTTTACACATACATTTTATGGCATAAAAATAACTTCTGTACAATAGTACACATTGCACACAAACAGCGTTGAATTCAGAGTTACATAAACTTTTTAATTAAAATATTGTTATATATATATTACCGGTATTATATATATATATATATATATATATATATATATATATATATATATATATATATTGCTATATATATTATTAATATATTGATATCCAAACATTTAGTTTTACTTTCATCACAACATTTGGCAGATAAATATAAGTTTGTTTTTATTAGAATGTTGCTATATTGGCTGATACATATTCCAAAGGGGAAAAAAAAACATTTACCCTAGAAATAAACAGACATCAAAACATACATCAGCAGCATCTGCAAACATAAAATCACTTACACTAATGGTTGTACCACATTGATTTTGATTAGCCTTAACTGTGGCAACAACCTCCAATAACATCAATTAGAAGTTTTCCTTTGGCCCTAACAGTCGCACAGTGGTTTAGTTGTGGAACTAGCGCATGCTGGGCTTTGATTATGAGATACACTTGCTAAATGTGTATGTGCTTTTGAGCAGTTAGCAATCGTCTTTTGAATTTGTGGCCCGGGAGTTGAATTGCTTACTTGTGAATATGATCTTTGTGTGAGTCCTTCATTTGAAGCAAAAGTCTGGATTTTAGATGGGTCAGTGGATCAATCCTATTTTCTGGTGTGTGTATTATACATCTTAGCTATGTAGCTATTTATATGCAACACATAATTCATTACAACTGCAAATTTTAATCCTCTTTCTCAAATCACCTTGCCTGTTTCGTATTCAAAGATAAAGAGTATGTTCGTTCTAATGCTCTCATACGTTAAATCTTCAATACCTTTAATTATCTTTGTTGTTTCTCAGTGCTGCATTTCCAACTGTGCTCTTGCTGGCTTCATGTATACAGTGATGCAGAATGTATAAATGGTATAAAACATGAGGTATTTTTCACAGGGTCCTACCTAGAGTATTTGGAACCTGAGGCGGATCCTACTTTAAAACCCCACTTTAAAATCACAAAAATGTAATGTTGTCAAGATTATTTATTTCACAATTTTGTCAACTGGAAAAATCTGAAATAGACATCTGAAAAAAATAAATTATTAACTTGTAAGTTTAAATAACCATTTAATGAACAGATATGTACAACATAACTCCTATTACTAAATAGCGAGACAGACATTGATTGAGGTACAGCATAACCCTCATTACTATACACTTAGCCAGTCATTGACAGTAGTGTAGCACAACCCCCATCACTCTATACTAAGTCAGACATTGACGTGGTAGGCCTCTGCCCCTGAGTCAGCCTGCCTGTGCCACCTCTGTCCCTCAAACAGCCTTCCTGTGCCCCTGAAACAGCTTACATGTGCCACCTCTGCCTCTGAAACAGTCTGTCTGTGCCATATCTCCTCTTGAAACAGGCAGCCTACATGTGCCCCCTCTGACCCTGAAACAGCCTGTATGTGCCATTTCTACCTCTGCCCCTTAACAGCCTGCTTGTTCCATTTCTGCCCCTAAACACTTATAACATTCACTCACTCACTCATTTATTCACCATCCAACACCCCCTTAACTCACTTGCACTCCAGTGTGAGGAAACTCTCTTTTCCCGCCCAGGGGAACCCGTTATGCAGGAGAGAGCTTGGAGACAATGAAGCGTCACCACTAAGTGGTGAAACCGAGAACAGGAACCAGCTCAATGGTAACAGGTTAAACAGCAAAATATATAATCCAGGGGTCAAGGCAGGTGGCAGACAAGAACAATCCGGGTCACGGTCCAAGGGTCAGAGGCAGGCCGCAGACAAGACGTAATCCAGGTCAAGGTCCAAAGGTCAGAGGCAAGCGGCAGACGAAAAACAGAAAACAGGGTACAAAGCGGGTAAAAAAAGCAAGGTTTACAAAGACAGGACAACAGCAGCAGGGAGACACAGAATGCAATTAAGCAGCTCTGAATAACTGAGCACCGTCATCATGGTTCAGTTATTTTGAAGTTTAGTTTATTTGAGCCCCCAAAATCATGACATGCATCATTCAATTGTAAAAAATGTTGAAATCACACTCTCACAATTTGAGGGTCTTTTGACTGTGTAACACTCGTATAACACTAACAAAATGGTATCTACGTGCTTATGAGAAGTGGGTGATTATTTTCTTTTGTGCTTTCTTTCTTGGTCTAGCATCTTCCCAAAAGTGTATCAAGAGGTGGCTAGCTGGGACCTTGTAGTTGTACAAGAGGGGAAAGATATAGATGAATAAGATAAAGTTATTGCTATAAGAGGCCAAAGAGGAGGGGAAAATACATATTTTTTAAGACTTCTTATCTTGTCCTACAATAAAAAAATACACTTCAAGTCTGCTACCAATCAAAAAAACAACATATAGTTTTCTATAGACAATGTTCGAACTTTTCCTGGGAATTGCGGTTAAACGAAAGGATACAGAAATTGTTAAAAATGTCACAACCTCCCCGGAGGGAAAAAAATGTCCAGATATCCAGCACTCATCAGGCTAAAGCATTCTTTTGGTACCTGATATAGAATCTGCAGTCCTCCATTGTCTAACAGTTCTTGCTTTCCACACATATGGACAGTCTACATGCGATCGTCTATGACATTACATTTTGCGAGTTGCCCTATTAAACAACAAGGTTGTAGGTAATAACATGTATATGTACTGTCTATCCAGAAACATAAAATATACATATAAATATAAAGACATGTTTTTTTTTGTTAAAACATAAAACCAAGACTTACAATGTTGTTTAAATATTTTTCTGAAGCTTGTTATAATTGACAATTTACAGTTCTTTACAGTAAGATAATTTAGGTGTCATACTTTATATTGTGCACAGCCTACAGAAAATCCACAGTGCCCTGTAAGGTTGTTGGGAAAACAGTTACATTTAATGGGGCTGTGCCATATGCTACAGTCAATTTAGCTGAATTCTGAATTAGACTTTGGAGGATTGCAAACTTGTTTAATTACAGAGCTCCATGAACTTCCATGAGCCACCTTCTGGTTATTGCAAAAGATATTTTTTAGAGTACACTGTGGACTAAAAGGGTATTTAGAATAAAACATAATTAAATCTAATAGTATACAAAAAGAGGAATAAAACCACATAGTGTTACGTGTATTACATTTGAGGTTTTACTTGATCACCGGAACACTTGAACACTGGAAAATAATATCACAGGTTTTGTCAGAACTGTTTAATAAAAATATACCCAAGTATATAGGTTAGAGTTTTAGTGTTTTTTTATCGTGAATATATTCTGGTATAAAATAATTGTGATATAACATTTGGACATATTTTCAAGTTGCAAATACACAGTTGAATAGTTAAAGAAGCACATAAATACATTACAACTTCATCTGAAGTTCGCAGGCTCTTTCACTCCCACTATCTCCCACTCTCTGAATGTCTCCCTACCTTCTCTGCTGACCACTTCCTCCTCCATGTCTCACAGCTCCGCTTCTGTGTCTTGCAGCTCACTTCCATGTCTTGCATCTTCTTTTTTTTATCTTCTTGTTCTCTTTTCTCTCTTCTTTCTTCATCTGCACCAAAATGGCGGAGCTTCTGGTGACATTCTCAAACCAAATTAGAGGGTTGTGGTAGAGGATGTCACTGGAAGCTTTGACATTTTCCCCTAAAATAGCCCTGTGCAAACTTCAGCGAAAATGGTGAAGCTTCCTGTGACATCCTCTCCCCCTGATTGAAGGATCAGGGAGAGGACGTCGCTGGAAGCTCGACTATTTTGCCCTAAGATGTAAACCTCATGTGAACTTCCACAAAAATTGAGCTTTGGAAATGGTCGTCAGAGAAGGTAGGAAGGCATTCAGAGAGCATCAAAGATAGAGAGAACGAGACTGTGAGAATGTGAGTGAGATTAAATGTGGGAATCAGAACAAATTTTGTACAAATTTCGTTCCCTATTTTTAAATGGACCCCAAAAACAAATTGGCCAAAAATGAACTGAAAAATTTGTCTGAATTTGGCCTATTTGCACGTGTCTAATATTTTGTCTGATTAAGTACTGAATAGTTCATATCAGCAGAGGCTTTCCATATTGGCATAAATACTAATATAGATGTATGGATTTGCAACCAGGCCAAACTGAGTATATTCAAAAGCAATGTTGTGGGTGGAACAGATGGATCACATTTATTGGGAAAACCTTTCAATCTGGGGGGGGATTAATATTAGGAAAAAGGTACATCAATGTTTAGCCATTATATATTGCATATATAATAAATACATTACAAATACAATAAAACTAAATTTTTTTATGGGCATGCAAAGTATAAGTGCTGGAGTGCGTCTTCACTATTTTGTCCTACATCTATCACTATTAGTTGTGATGTAAAATGTCATCTCTGAACAGATGAGAAACAAATGGAGAGGCTACAATCCCATATAGTTTAAAATAATAAATCCAAGTGTAGCTGGGTGCTGCAGCACCAAAAGGACCTGGTCCTGGTTCCAAACTGCGACACAAAAACAAATGGTTGCGCCAGCCGACACCAGCCTCACTCAAGGATATCCATGAATGTATAAAATGAATTTACTGAACAGATGAGGCCAGGGTAAGGCATAGCTCAGTTGAAGCAAGGCATACAATTCAACTATTTTGCTAACGTAGTGATGTAAAGTCAAGATTTTATAAAACACTGTACTAATTCCCATAGCAGCAAAAGACAGTACAGGAATATAGTTTCCAAAAAGATATAAGCAGTTTATCAATGTTGAGAGAAGGCAAGGGTGCCATATGCAGGATAAAAGACTGTAAACAAGTAACAACACATAGCTTTGAATTGTAAGAGGGATAAAAATAGATATAGTCATGAAATCGCCAATTGGTTGATGCTAGAGGAGGCCCCTGCCGGCGACCAATAGAGTCGCTCTTATGGACCTTTAACTCCTGGAGCAGGGAGACCACTGGTCCCCCCAGGCCGAGTTTCGGCGTCGAGAGTTAAAGGTCCGTACAACAGACTCTATTGGTCGCTCGAACGGACCTTTAACTCCTGGAGCAGGGGTCTCCCACCGCGGTCTGTACGAGCAACTCTATTGGTCCCAGAAGTTCCCATGTATGGATATATACTAGGGTGATAATGGTGATTATCAGGCATTCAACGCTGGATTCCTTTTGTACATAATAAATAGCACAAAAGTGTGTGTAGCTTTCACAAATCAGTAGTGACATATTTTGAAACAGACATTTAGGTCTTAAGAAGGATGCATGCATAGGGGGTATTAGCAGGGCTTAGAGAAGAAAGGATTCTGTGTTAAACCTATGAGGTTAATTCCAGTGGAGTATTTCGACTTTGTGCTACCCTGTCCAAGTGCAGTGCCTCAGCAACCCCCTATTTACCTCTGCGACCGGAGTCCTCAATGATGAGTGTTATCTTTTTTGAGGATGCACGGCACTGAGTAACTGCTGTAGAGGTTGTGTTGGCTAGGTGAGTTATAAGGGAGACCTCTGAGCTTCTCAACCGGTCCATGTAGCAGTCAGATGCTGGGCTGTCTGATCACACAATAGGGTTATCTGCTTTTGGTTATCCAACAGAGCTGCTGCCCAAGGCCTAATAAAGCAACTCTGAACAACAGCAGCCTAGTTAATTTTCTGGACAATTACTTCTTATTCGCACACACAATGGTGCCTATAGTCTCCTATGTCAATGACTGCCTTATATGTATCCATTTATATATGACAGCGCAACAAACCTGTTACCCATCTGACTTTTTATCATAAATATTTCTACAGAATAAAATGCCAACTTCACATTTCACAATAAAAAGCTATTTGACCCTGGAAATTAATTAAATTACTTTAGGAAAATGTTAAACATTCTAGTTAAAATGTTTTCTTCCCTAGGTGCTACTTGATTCTTGGCTAAATCATCTTAATTGCCTGTCACTTACTAACGCTGCCTGTCAATCACCCTGACCTGCCAAATAATCTTTAATTTTCAATGCATCTACATTTTCTCTGTCACTGTCCTGCTAAATAATTTTTTTTATTGAGTAACCTTTGTTGTAATTGTAAGTTGTAATTTCTCTTTATTTTAGACACGCATGAATGGGTTTTTTTTCCAGTTCTGATACGTTTGCAAGTATTAAGACCAAAATCATATCGTATTAAAACAAGTACATTTTGATGGACTTAAAACATGCTTTTGTTAATAATTAACTACTTATTAAATATAAGCTATATAAGTCTGTGTTTTATTAATTTAATATAATGGACTAAATATATTAGTGTAAAAGGTAATATGTTAACATATGTGTATGTCCAGTGAAATAGCCAAGACACATACAACTGTAATGCACACGAAACATAGTAAAACTAACCACATAACAAATATAATATCTATGAAAGGTTTCAGAAAGCAGATTGTACAGTTAATTAAGCATCAAACATGTTTACCATATTTAAAACAGATATTGCTAGCATTTTTGTGGTTTGCAGATGTTAAAGATAAATAGAAATCTTGTTTACAGAACATGTAAACTAGACCATGAGAACTTGCTTGACGTAATTTTGGACCTTGCATTGAATTGAAGGAAAGGGACCACTCCAAAAGTAAAACAATTAAAACAATGTTAAAAAAAACCATGATGCTAAAATAAATAAATAATAATCCTCTCTTTGTCTGATGGCACCTCTGTGTGCATCAGCGGTCCTAAGTGGTTCAGGGTTACATTGTTCCCCCATTGACTTGAAGGAGCCCCTCTGATTTTTTTTTTTATTTAATCATTTAGTTTATTGTAGTTATATATTTGGGGACAAATGCCCTTGTCTGCAATTCCAAAATTTAAAGTTGCAAACTCTATCAAACATCTCTTTTATTAGTAAATGTATTATTGCACCTATTATAATAATGTGTCTTCTTAAAGTATCTAGATTGTCTATAGAGCACACATGCAAATTTAAATAAAACACAGTCAAAGATATAAAAGACAATATACAGTATAGCCAAATGTTTATTGGTAAAATCACCAGTATACTGAATATATGAGGGCATCTTAGTCACTAGTGTTTGTAAATGTAAATCAAGAATATAATTAGTAGTTGATATACATTGCCACATTTTTTTATGAATTTTAGGAAAATTTCTCCCTTGCTCCCTGCCACCACCCACCTGGGCATGCCCCTGACTGTGGTGGTGGGAGTGCAAGGCCTAGGTCTCAGTCGTTGTGCCTGTGCTCAATGCTGAGCGCTGGAATATGACCGGCGCTCAGGAGTGAGGCCACATGCACTGTGACAGAGCAGCAAGACTGAGGCCTTGCACTCCCACCACAAGACTTCAGCAGGGTAACTGAATAAGAAAATGGGGTAGATAGTAAAAAAGGGGAGAGAGATAGTGGAAAAGGAGGAAGAGGTAGTAGGAATATGTAAATAAATAAAGAGAAACATATAGTGGAGGAGAAAAAAAGTTAGCAGTTGTCATGTGTGCAATCTGGGTGCTGGGGCAAGTCCTTTGAGTGTAATCTGGATGCTGAGCAAGTCCTGTGGGTGCAATCTGGATGATGGGGCAAATCCTCTGAGTGCAACCTGGGTGCTGGGCATCTCCTGTGTATGCAACTGAGTGAAATCTTGTAGATGGAAAAGTAAGAGGTGATAAGTGAGGAGGAGAGCCTTAGCCCATGGGAAGAATGTAAGGAGCATATTTGCTTATGAGGGCAGAAATGTATGGAAGTGCAGTGGAGGGCCTTTTCTGTTAGTACCAGGATTTTATGTATACTTGTGTGCATGGATGTGTAATTGTTTGTGAGTGAGAATGGATGTGTAATTGTGTGTCAGCATGGATATGTTATTGTGTGTGTGAGCATGGATGTGTAGTCAGGTGTGTTAGAATGAATATGTACGTGTGTGTTTGTGAATATGAGTAAGTGTGTGTAATTAGAGTAGGTGTGTTTACATACGTGTGCCAATGTGTATGTTGGAAGCGGGGCAAAGAAGGCACAGGCAAGTTTTGAAGTTGGTTAGCCCCGTGGCAATTTTCACACCAGAGCCTTGTGGTTTCTGGTTAAACCCCTGCTTTAGGTATTCTATCAGAGTATCAGAAGGCAGCTGGTAACTAATTTTCATCTAAAATATTCAAATCTGCTCTGCAAAACAGTACTAACATTAACAAAAAGATTATTATCTGTACCTAATCTCTCAATGAGGCGATCCACTTCAGCTTGAGTAAACATCCGCTTCTCTGCTTTGCGGTCACACAATAAACCAAGTCTCTTAATGACATAATAGCGCAACCTTCTAGAAAAAGAGAAGAAATAATATAGGAAATTAAAATTTGTCTAGAGGGCACCTCTGAAGGGTAAATATTAAAAGATGCCTTTCTACACAGCTAAAGATATGTACAACAATATACAATTGCATGCTAAATGTTAAAAAAAGTGTATTGGCTTTATGATTTTGTACATCCATAAATTGTGCATATTTTTAACATTCTCTGAAATATTGAGTCATATTTTAGGGTGTGATGCCCACAAAATCACATGACTCATTTTAAGGCTTGTTCCTTATATTTTACAACTAATGGCTAGGGGTTTGAAATTACATGAGCCAATCCTTCTTTATCTGATGGTTTCTATTTTTACCCTATTGGATAATTCTCCCCAGCTAACTGTTAACACATTCAGGTGATCCATAATGCTTTCTACATTATAGCAGTGTCAGCATTGTTAATATGTTGTAATTTACTAGAATAATATGGTATATGTTTTGCTGCAACAGCACAGACTTGATTTTACAACTCTCAGGTCTAGTTAAGGGAGTTCAGAAGATCTCCACACTAGACCTAAGATCCCCAATGCCTGTAAAACAAGGACAGTTGGACTACTACAGAGGAGAGCGCCTGAAAATGTGTGTAAGGGTTTGTGAAATCAATTAATGAGAGCTTAGCTGGTTCTCTATGGTTATTGCTCATAAATCCCTGTATGAATACAGATATCTTGCCATTATGCATAACTTACAGTATAATGAACATAGGCTACCATTAAACAAATGGCTATACTTTCAACACTTTTATCTATCATATAGCTTATTTAAAACTGTAAGTCTGGCATACACAGTGTGCTTAATCATAGGAGATCAATATCCAAGGCACTTTGTATTTCTATGTGTTTCTATAAAACATACATTCATTTATACACCACAGGGCACTTTTCTTCAAAGAACCTGACATTTCCTTGCCATGCTAAACAATGAAAATGTTTCATACGTTACCTCTGAGAGAGAAAATGAGAAAGAAAAGAAATTCAACATAATATATTTACACCATTTCAAAATAAAGTGTTATACAATATATAGAATGTAACACTAGTATCTCCCTGCTCATCAGGGTTGCCACATGGTTATTGTGGCTGCCTGGTGACCCCTTAAATGAGCCCTCAATGAGCAGGACATATATTAAGAAAATACCAATATTTTGACCGTGTGTCAAAATAAGAATGTGTCATACATTCCAATACTTCAGGTGTCCAAATGAAAACACCTGTGTTGGGGTGTCTGGCAATAGGTAGGGCAAAACCAGACACGAGTGGGACTTGCCCTTCAAATTTTGCATCTGTCTGGGTTGGTCATGTTACCCAATGTCTGAAAAACAGTATAGCTGGGCATCATTCTGGGAAAAGTAGGAGAGTGCAAGGAAAGTGGGACTGCTGAAGAGTATGTGTTTATGTTTGTGAGGGAGAAAGCCCTCCATGACTGAGATGAAAAGGTTCTGAACTTTATTCCTTCCAACTTTTTTTGCCACTTTCAAGTTGATCAGTGCTTAGAAAAGTAAGAGGGTGTGAGCAAGCCTAAAAATATAACAGGATGCAACCACATATATGCCCTGGTTAAGTGATATGTTAGCCTGTGAAGTTTATTAAATGGTTATGCTTATGGTGTTATGTATTCGTTTATGTAACCGTCTTGGGGTATGATGCCTCGTATTGCGCAAGCCTGTAGGCTTAAGCACAAAATACTCCCTAGGCGTAGGCTTTGGTGAACACAATGTTTCATCAGCTGCTGCACATGGAACACCAATTGAAGGGTCGTTTATGCCTGTGCTAGCCATTATGTTACATATTAATTTTTGGTATTATAGCTTGGGATTAAGGGTTGGTATTTGGGATGTTTGTTGTTAAAGGCAAATTACCACCAGTTAATTGAAGTTATATAAATTAAGGGTTAAAACGTTAATATTCTTATAGTCAAAATGGTATGATTCATGATTGATTCATTATATGTATGTATGTTTATGTGTGCAAAGCTGTTATCGCAATTGCTTGCTATTATTTCCCTCAATTATGTTGCTTGCATTTGTTGGTTGATGAGTTTAGGAAATGACAGAGAAATTATTAGTCATTGAAGTCCTAGCTCTTAACACAGTTCTGAGGCCAGTAAACTAGAACACTCCACATTGCACTCCTTACCTTTTTATCACAGATAACAACTGCCATTGATTTGAGTGGGAACACAGAAATTTTGCAGAAAAAAAGAGAAATAACTAACAATATACATGGCTACATATGTATTATATGTGCAATGATGGCTTTGGTTACTTGTCACTTGTTTGACTTTGGTCCATTATTTATCCTACCCCAATGAACTCCAATGCAGAGACAGCTTGTTTGGCTCTACATAATGCATGGGTAAATCAGTGAGATTTCTTTAAAGTTACATTATTATTAATGATGCAGGGTCAGCTTAGGATGTCTTGCAAGTAGAAGTTGCAGGAATTATCCTTATGGTGTCTAATGATCCTGTGTAGTCACTAACGCAACTTTGCTCCAAAACTTCCATTGTGAAACCACCTTGACCAGAAACATATAATTTGAAGGCAGATAAGAACCATTTGTCCTATCTAATTTGTCTATTTTCCCTGATATAATGACTCAAACCTAAATAAGTCCTTGGTCCTATCTTAGATTTAAGATCGCTTAATGCCTATGCATCTATAAATTAATTCACTACATTGGCCTACACAGCTTCTGAGGCTGTTCTATTTATCTACACCCATGGTAAAGTAAAAATGGCCCCCATTACATCTAAACCTCTGACCCTCCAGTTTTGAAATAAACTTTCTTCCTGTACTTGTTAAAATCCATTTGACTATTGAAAAGTTTCTATCACATCCATTCTTTCTCTTCTTTCCTCCATGCTATACATATTGAGATCCCTTACTAGAATGTAGGCTGTATCATAGTTACAGTCAAAATAAGCAAACTAGATTTGGTGGGTCTTGTCTTTATCACATTGTATAATGAAAATTACAGAATGTTAATGTTAATACAAGAAAAAATGGTTTTGGTGAATCACAGTGAACCTAAAGCTGGAATATAATAAAAGTTTTAACATTCTGTAAAGGATGCCTTTCATTTCTTAGGTAGTGTTTCCTTCAGGCGAGTCTCAACTTTGATTAATAATCATCTTTACATATTGATTTGCAATTTGAATCCAGTTTGCATTCCCAGCACATCACATCCACTGCAGTAATAAAAGCTGGTTTCAGTATTAGTCATGCTAAGTAGAATAAGCTTTGTAAAGCAGAACTAGCTATTCAAGTGATGCACAATTCTGTTTTTTAATCTGTCTACTATATCACAGTACAACAATAAGTAATCCTAACAATAACCTGATATTTACTGAAATAATAAAATATAATTATATAGTATTCTCTGGGCCACCCATACCCAGAGGCAAGTTGGTCTACTGCTCCAGGGCTTCCACGAGGACCCCTGTAGTGTCTCTGCCTACAGCACTCTTTCCCTCTTATGATCTCTCCAGCTCTGAGTGAAGTGAAATTCAGAGATATGTATAATGTCATATCCTAGCAGTCCTATTATCTCAGACATGCAGAGACCATGAGCGTAAGGGAGAGCAGGAACCCTATTTTTCTCCACAAGCCCCTTTGCCCAGGGCCCTGGAAATTCTAAGAGCAGCCTTGAGCAATGTTCATTTTTTTCTGTTTTGTTGAGGAAATTACATTATTTACATTTACTATCCAGTTAATTGCATGCCTCCCAATAGTCTAGGTTTTCAGTTTTCGGGACAGTCATGATTTTCAGACACTATCACGCTGTTTTGGGTGGCTGCACTGTTGTCCTGCCTTTGCAGTTGGGAACATTGGCCAGATGGAGAGATCCTCTGAAGCAATGGAGCTCTGTGCTGTTGCATCCAGTGCTGCTTGCATGAAGCTAACTTTGTGAGATGGTTATTCAAGAAAGGCAAGCAGGTGGCCACACCTTCCACCCATCCCACATCTGGAGATAGTCCCTCCCACTTTCACTTCAATGCATATAAGGACACCTGACCCTCACACCTCTATGAGCTTGTTGGACATCCTACTCCAAACCTAAGAACAATAATATGGACCCTCAATTTGGGGCTATAAAATCCTCAACTCTTCTGGGAAAGTTTCCACAGGATTTTCAAGGGTGTCTGTGTGAATTTGCAAGGTCAAAAGAGCATTTGCGAGGCCAGGCACTGATGTTGTACTCTTAATCGGCGTTCCAATTCATCCCAAAGGTGTTAAGTCTGGTTACGATTAGGGCTCTACATGCTACACACTTCAGCACTTGGCAGCTTTGTGATCTAGCATGATCTAGTTTGCCAATGGAGACAGCTTCCTGTGTGCTTGATTTTATACTCCTGTTAGCAATAGGTGTGGCTGAAACAACTAAACTCAATTATTAGGAGGGGCGTCCACATACTTTGTCATATTGTGTATCTTTTGCGGAAATTTTCTTAATTCTAATTACATGTATGTCTGTATGTATCTATCCATTTATCTATAAAAACATTTCTTGAGAAGCAACATTTTTTGATTAATTAACTTTAGAGAGTTAATACAGTATTTTGGTGCCATTTGGGACTATTTTTTTAAAACTAGTGTTGCACTACATGCAATATATATATAACAAACACACCAGAACCTCATCGTGCATCTGCTTTACATTTGTTTTTACTACTTTTGACTAGGTCCCAGGGATCTTTTTTGAAATGACTGGGAAACCCTGCTGATGTCATTCTGACATTCCTAGGGGTCTTTAAGAACACATTATAGCACTGATCACAGTTCCCAAGCAATGGTGCATTGAAGCTTACTGCCATAAAGTGGCTGAATGCCAAATCTCTAACCCCTCCTCTTCAACGAAGGTGTCCTGATTTTGGACACCTGAAAGGTTAGGAGTATTTTTGCTGCAGTCAGTAACCCATTTACTCATCTGGATACACAAGTAGGTGCATAAAAAGGGTGCCATGATGCCCTTTAGTATGTACTTTTTTTGCAGCGGCAGGTACATCTCTCTTCCGGATCGAGTCAATGCTGACACACGCTGAAAGGACATTGGAGGGGAGAAGAGACCCAGCAGGATCTGTCCAGACCTTGCTGGGATCATTGATTGCTCGTCCTGCTGGTTGATCACATGCATTTCAATCACCAATGCAGGGCTACAGAGATCTGCTTGTTGATCAGAGAAAACCCTTTTTTAAAGTACCCCAACAAAATTCATCCCTGCAACTAAAGTAAAAAGTAAAAATGATGTATATAGGGTATTAATGTAATCAGGGAATGTCACAAACATAAATTGGGTCATTGTTTAGCAGTGACACCTACTGTGTAGAAGAAATCCAAAGTGTATTTGCCAAAAATATGTTTTTATTTCTATTTTAGTATAGTTTTTAACATATTAGCTCTTATAATTACCATGTTTTATGCATTTATATAAGCCCCTACTTATCCTGAACAAAACAATGTATATGTTGTGTGGAGACATCAAATACAGAATCATGGTTTTAAAAATATATTTTGGTATAACTGACAAAAAACTCTCATCCTTAGGGTATGAAAAACCACTGTTTTCAAAGGGTTAATGTAACAGATACCCATGTAAGCTGCTTAAGTGCTGCTGGGCTGGTTCCTTCATAGGATTGATGCACTGATGTAATGCACTGCCTAGGGCAGTGATGGCGAACCTATGACACGCGTGTCAGTGGTGACACGCGTAGCCGTTTGGGGTGACACGCGCAGGATTTCCTGCGATTCATCCTTGGCTCCTGCACGGCCGCCGAGGATGAAAGAATCTGTGCTGGAGGAGCCGTTCCTCCAGCACAGATTCTTTCAGCCTCGGCGGCCGTGCAGGAGCCGAGGATGAATCGCAGGAAATCCTGTGCGTGTCACCCCCCCCCAAAAAAAAGGGGGGGCGGGACGTGCAGTAGCGTACCTAGCGGGGGGCGGGGCGGTGGAGGAGCAGGCTCGCAAGGGAGCGGTATCGGAGGTCTTTAACAGACCACCGGCTCCCTTGAGTGATTTTAAGCCGGTTCAAGGATCTCCCTTGAACCCGGCTTAAAATCACTCAAGGGAGCCGGAGGTCTGTTAAAGACCTCTGATACCGCTCCCTTGCGATCCGCGCGGCAACAGCTGTCCGTGCTGAAGCCGCGCCCACCGCTGTCCGTGCCCTCTGAACCCCGTGCCCTCGGAAGAAGAACTGAAGAAGAAGAGGAGCGAAGAGCAGGAAAAGGAGCTGTAAGGAGAAAAGAGGAAAGGTAGGAAAGCATACAGTGAGAGTGGATTGGTGTATGTGTGTGGCTTGGTATGTGTGTGGATTGGTGTATGTGTGTGGATTGGTGTATGTGTGTGGATTGGTGTATGTGTGTGGATTGGTATGCGTGTGGATTGGTATGCGTGTGGATTGGTATGGGTGTGGATTGGTATGGGTGTGGATTGGTATGGGTGTGGATTGGTGTATGCGTGTGGATTGGTATGCGTGTGGATTGGTATGGGTGTGGATTGGTATATATGTGTGGATTGGTGTATATGTGTGGATTGGTGTATGTGTGTGGATTGGTGTATATGTGTGGATTGGTGTATGTGTGTGGATTGGTGTATGTGTGTGGATTGGTATGGGTGTGGATTGGTATGTGTGTGGATTGGTGTATATGTGTGGATTGGTATGGGTGTGGATTGGTATGTGTGTGGATTGGTGTGTGTGTGTGGATTGGTGTATGTGTGTGGATTGGTATGTGTGTGGATTGGTATATGTGTGGATTAGTATATGTGTGTGGATTGGTATGTGTGTGGATTGGTATGCGTGTGGATTGGTATGCGTGTGGATTGGTATGCGTGTGGATTGGTATGCGTGTGGATTGGTAAGGGTGTGAGAGTGATGGGTGTTATGCTGTACCATTTCCAATGTATTTTTCATTATATAATTATGCTCTAAAGTACATCATAACTCCCATCACTCTATACTGTTCCATACAGTGGCAGAGCTGGGAGAGGCTTGCACCCCCACCGCAGGACTCCTGAAAGGTAAGTAGTTACTAAGCAGGTATGTTAAATAATTTGTTTTTGGTTTATTAAATACAAATATATATTGCAATTATACATTTTTGTAGTTTAAACTATAAATTGCGCAAAATTATGTTTTTTTGTCGAAGTGACACACCACGCGAGTTATGCTCGATTTTTTGCCGATTTTTGACACACCACGCCAAAAAGGTTGCCCATCACTGGCCTAGGGTGTACCCTATTTAGAGTTCAAAACACAGGCAATGTTTATGGGCTTTTGCCATAAAAAGGATGTATTTGGAAAAAGACATTTATTTTTATATGGATTGCAATATGGAGGAAAACTTAATCAATTTTGGATGATAAACAGTGATTTTTCATATTACAACTTTACATCACACTGCTAATCTTATAGGTGACTTTTTCAAAACTTCTGCATCTCCATGTTTGATCGGACTATACTCAGCAGTTACAAATTGAACGTGTGCCCACATTCAATAACTCGCATAAATATCCCTGAAGGGGGTTCAAAAAGTAAATTTTCATCTAATTAGAATTTTACTGGAACGTTGCCACAATCCAATTAAAAATCGAACTGAAGGGAATGATCCCATAAAGTCTGTTTTGGTGTCTTTCCCATCATTGATGGGCTAATACATTCTCATTTAGCAATTTATAAACCTAATCCTTTATGGTTTCTATGCTCCATGTTTACCTTCCTAAAGCACTAGAGAATCCTAACAAGCTGAACTAACATGGGTTCCGCTACTTAAAATGGATACATACTTAAAACAGTAGGTCCCTCACATTCGATTTTTTGATAACATGTATGTGACCAGCCATAAAGTAAGCTCCAAGATTATGACAACTGATGATGACAATTTTAAGTTGCAACCCCAATATCCTACTAACGCCTGCATGTACTTTATATTTAAAAAACTTTTATTGTTTATTTTAACAGTATTGACGTCATATTGCATTCCTTGTCTGACAATAAAGTGTTTTTATTTCCTACACAAAGCATGAATAAATTGACATTAATATGACCTATTAATAGTATGTGTCTTAATTCTTGAAATCAAACATTTGTAAAAACACATTAGTTAAATAAACTTATTAATAACTGTGACAGCAAGCACTTTTTTTCATACACATTCCAGTACATGGACATCGTGAAGAGTTTCCAAGTAATGAGAAATGTTGCGTCGTTCAGGTCAGTCTACCGGGTCAAGTCCCCAAATGCCCATTGGTATATAAGGTAGCACACCAAAACCCCCGCTTCCCCCTTCCTTGATGGGACACTGGTGGGGGGTGTGTGAATTCTTCCTCACACACAACTTCTTCAGTTTTAACAGCAATATATATATATCTACAAATAATGAACACCGCAATGGGGACCAGGACAGCCCAACAATATTCTAATCTATTCATGGCCCAACAATTTTGGGGCACACAACTTCACAAACCCTACAAATACTACCGCTACACAGATTATAGTGCCGGCAGCAGCAGCGGAGGTTATCTGCGTGCAGAGCTCCACCGGCTGCCCCCCTCACCAGACACAAGGAATCTGAAGCACGGGGGACAAGTCTAGGGATGCACTGGTAAGTCAGGGAGTAAGAGTGGCATATGGGGGGGTATAAGGGCTTTCTGGAGGCAGAGTGGCATATAGGGGTTAAAAGGAATATCATAGAAGCAGAGTGGCATATAGGGGTTAAAAGGAATATCAGGGAGGCAGAGTTTCATATCAGGGGTTAAAAGGAATATCAGGGAGGCAGAGTGGCATATAGGGGTGTATAAGGCATATGTGGGGGTCTGTAACAAACATAGTGTTCAAACACTTAATTTTTGCAACATTTGTTTATGTAAAAATCTTGTGGGTGGTTGTTGTCTTGTATATGAAGATTGTAGATGCTTTTCATAGATTTTTTATTGTTTCTGATGAATCCATATATTAGCGTAATCATAATCTGGTAATTTTTTTAGTAAAGAACCATTTGACCTGTAAACATGAGTTTGAGTGGTAAAGGTTAGCTCAACTGACCAGACTTGACTCCAGTCACATGCCCTTGCATGCTAACAACCCGCCTATTCGCCTATGAGAGGTGTTGTGAGTGCAGGTAACATTAAATCTTGTGAGTTACAAGGGCATGCAAATTCAGTTGGACCTTACATTTTCTCCCCCTAACTCATTAAATACCCTCAATTTAAAAAACTTCACAACCTTTAAAATGTATACTTGGGTTTAGTGATGTATTTCTATAAAAGCATATAAACTTAATAGCCGTGTCAAGGCACTCCATGGGTGGTAACTAAAATATAAGTATTACT
Organism: Spea bombifrons; assembly: GCF_027358695.1. Classification (NCBI taxonomy): domain Eukaryota; kingdom Metazoa; phylum Chordata; class Amphibia; order Anura; family Pelobatidae; genus Spea; species Spea bombifrons. The sequence continues at coordinate 52,945,928 of NC_071091.1, forward strand.
TTACTAACATTAAATGGCTGGGCTTCCAGATCAAGGAGGAATGTAGACTTTGGATAACTTTGTCCATTTCATCCCTAATAGTAGGCTCAAGCCTGTCTCAGTAAGCAGGGGTAGACTAACACAATATTGACTCCCCCTAATTTTGACCTGTAGTTCTGATATCAGAGTGTCCTTTCAATGGCTTGTAAATACCGTATTGGCCCGAATATAGGCCGCACTTTTTTCCCCCACTTTAAGTCTTTAAAGTGGGGGTGCGGCCTATATTCGGGGTCTAGCGCCCGACGCCCAGGACATGCAGTCCCGGGCGCCGGGCAGGCAGCGGGGTTAGGATACAGATCCCCCGCAGTGGTGCAGGGGACCTGCATCCTACTCCCCGATACGCTCAGACAGCCTCCCCTGCCAGCACTTCCCACGGGGGGGGTGCCGGCACGGGAGGTTGTCTAAGCGCATCGTGCGGACCGTCCGCACGATGCGTTTTACCTCTGCCCACCCCCGACTTACCGGAGCAGACTCCCGGGTGTCTTGCGGGGCCGGCGGGGGACATCTACGCAATACGCGTATGCAACTTCCGGTACCGGCACCGGAAGTTGCATACGCGTATTGCGTAGATGTCCCCCGCCGGCCCCGCAAGACACCCGGGAGTCTGCTCCGGTAAATCGAGGGGGGGGGGCAGAGGAGGACAGTTGCAGCATATCTCGTGGGGGGAGGAGGAGGACAGTGGTAGCATATCTCGGGGAGGGAGGACAGCGGCAGCGTATCGCGGGGAGGGAGGACAGTGGTAGCATATCTCGGGGAGGGAGGACAGTGGTAGCGTATCTCGGGGAGGGAGGACAGTGGTAGCATATCTCGGGGAGGGAGGACAGTGGTAGCGTATCTTGGGGGGGAGGAGGACAGTGGCAGCATATCTCGGGGGGGGACAGAGTGGCAGCATGTTTTTTGGTGCTTTTTTAAAGAAAAAAACTTTTTCTTTAAAAAAGCACCAAACTTTTAGGGTGCGGCCTATATATGGGGGCGGCCTATATCCGTGCCAATACGGTATGTTTCAAAACAGAAAGCTTCAAAAAATATATAACACCTAGCAACTTGGGTAACACATACTGCTGTCAACCCATCTGACCTGCCAGTGATTTAAAGTTAGAACATACACTGTTCTGGGATGCTATCAGTTATCAGTGCACTGGCTACAATAACAACTCTGTTCAAGTATATACTATGAAATGAGTATTTGCATATCAAGTACATAACAATGCTAAAATAACACAAGTAAAGCTTGTTGCATTTTGATCCCAGTCAGCACATAAGCATTGACATAGATAAAAAAAGGTGTACAACCTCAAGCATACAAAAAGAAAAAAAAAATGTTTTCTGTTGCTTTTACACAATGATCCTTCATTTTTCTAGTCTCGTTTTTACAGTTCAAACATAACAGATAAAGAAATAAAACATGCCAGGCAATTTCATATTTCTGATTTGAGCTCAGAGATAAAAGAAGAATTACATTGGTATCCCATTTGGGACAAGAATATTGTGGTTCCTCTTAGCTATATCTGCTTTCTTACGCAATGAAAACTTTTAAAGAACAGTATTATATATATGGGTATCCCTTATCTACTTATATACTTGAACATTTCCTTGGTCTCAAATGACAGATGAGTTATGGGTTATCTAAGTGATTTTTTTTTAAAGAAGCGAACAACAGGAATATTTTGCAAGCAAAAAAATGTTTAAATTGAATTTTATGTTATCGTACAAAGGTTTTCATATCTTATACTTTTCTTCCCATAGTACTTGTTCTACTTGACAAGTTTTTGTGCATTAGATTACTGACCTACTGGGGTTAAGGTATACCTGTGTTTTTATGGATATCAGTTACAAAAAAGCCCTCCAAAGCCAGCTGTGTTAATTTATCATTATCTTAAAATATTGTATGCTATTTTAAGCAAAACTAGTCCTTTTCCAGGTAAATATTAAGGGTACTGAAACATTTTATCTAGATGGCAAATGCCACATCTTAACTGCACATTCACAAAAGTCAAGTGTCAATATGGAACCCCCTCTTCTATAAAGCATTCTTACGATGTCAACATTAATAAATATAATATATAAGAATTAACTCTACATTGGAGTGCACCATAGGCACATACATTTGTATCCAAAAACAAGATAAAAATAGGTTCTAGTTCCTACCTTGATACTCCTTTGGTTATGTAGGCATATGAAACAACATCCATTAAGCCATTAAGAAATACCATAGAGTATTCATCATTGTATGAGGAAAAATAAAGTAACAAAATTATATTTCTAAAACTAACATGAATAGGCTTCATTAAAACTGGACTAAAAGACAAAATTAAACAATCAATTACTACCATATTTTATGAACTAAACGTCTTTGGTAATTACACATTTGTATATAAATTATATGTTAAGAAGTTATTTTATTGTGTTTGTTATCTTAGTGTATGAATTATTTCTGCATATACTTTGATAATATGACAGCTTATGATATTTCTTTTACAGATAATTAGGTAAAGTATGGGATAAGGTGAACACTATCACTAAGACAGTTACTATTATCAAAGTCAGACAGAATTTGCTAGCTTGTGCCATGAGATATATATTTAGTGCTATCTATCGATAGAAATTACCAGTCACATTTGACAAGAGTTCTATGTCTAATTGTACAACATAATTGTAGTATCTGCTACGTTGTTAAAGCGGAGAAAAGAAGATGAAACTTGTTTTACCATCACGCTGGATCTCCTTCACCTCTAAAGGTAATTTGCATCATGAGTTTGGAATGTGTGAATGCCAGGCAAATATCGACTACAAAAGTGTTAGCCATCTTTGGATAATGTACAGTAAGACCAGTCACAAAGTGAATAAAAAAATCATAGTGAAAGTTAAAGCAAAAAGCAAGAAATCTAAAGCAGAAAATAACAAAACTATTCTATATCTACTTTTGCTTCCAAATTACATATTACCAAGGCAATCTAAGTCATTTGGGGTTTTGATTATGCAGACATGTTTTGGCCATCCTAGGCCTCATCAGAGTACAACTTGTAAAGCAACCTATACTTATCTGCTGCATTCTCTGATTTATTTGCATGCATACGACTTTTCTGTCTATTGGTATTTCACCATACCTACATAAAAAGGTGGGTGCATTGTACCCAGGAGAACATATATATGTGTACACAAACAAATTATTGTAGGTGTGTGGTAACTATTTATTTTGCAAACAAAATCCATGTAGTTGAATATACTCTACTAATATGATGACTCCAAGGCTTCTCAAGAACGTTGTCTCTTAAAGTCATCATTATAATCGTTAAAAGTATTTCTTTTTTTATTGTAGCCTCTTTCAATTATCGCAATAGGAATTGTCTGACAGAGATTTTTTTTATTAATTTATTGTGTAGATTGAAGAAACCCCCCCAACAAAACAACAACATAGAGGGAAAAATTACACTGAACACTTAGCTTAAAGCAGGGAAGTGTTTTAATTCCTTCGATAAACTCTCATATTGGACAATTCATTGTGGGGTCTAGATTAAAATATTAGTTAGTATACTAGTTAGTTATAACATTGAAACTTACAGTATAATATAGAAAATGTTTTATTAATCTTATCTTATTAATTTCACCAAGCAGTGACAAGTTCTTCAGTAAAGAAATAACATACAATGCAATGCTACGTTGCTATTCAGTGATATTAAGACTATTGTAATAGCATGGGTTCTTATAAGTGCTCAAGATTCATGTTCAGAATTCAGGACAGATAACAGGTCTTTCTAGAGCTCTGCCCCTGTCCACATGTGTAATCAATCCCGCAAAATTAAAGTTTTGCTTTCTAAAGGTATGTATTTTTTCCTGTTTATACCTACTCTCTGCATATAAACTCCCTGTTACACCAGACACCCTAGTGGCTTTATGTAAAATTACAAGTTAAACTCACAAAATACTTTGGACAGCAGCCTAAAATCTTCAAATCCAAGCAGTCCAGGGAGCAACTGCTGCCTCTAAAGGAACACACTTAAACAATATTTTGGTAGAAATAAAGAAAATAGATGCTATTTTTAAGTAACTGGGTTTCAGTTGATAAGGATGCATGAAGAAAACAGCTGGCACTACAAGATATGTGGAATGTTCATTATAATGAGACCTAGACTGCACATGGCTTTGTCATAATACCACTGCTTGAAAAATTGTGTGAAACCTGAAAACAAATAGCATTGCCACATCTCTGTAGATTCAGACTCATCAGAAACTCACTTTTCTGTTTTTCTTTTGATGAAACATTGACTTGTATGATAACTTTGTCAGCTTTATAATCATTTTGTTCTAACTGTGGTATTGTAGTGCATTTTATTTATAATACTTCTGAGTAAATAAATGGTAATATATTGTTAAAGATCTTAAAGTACTGCTTAGTCTGACTGGAACAACCACAGTATGCTTTTTAAATAAAACATAAAAACATAAGCCCACAGGGGGTCAGAATGGGCCAGATTGGGCCAGATTGGGCCCTGACTATGGTGCCAGGTAGGGCTAGGCCTTGTGGCATTATTTTGAAGGTAGATGGTTGGGTTCCTGGAGGGTATTTAAGGGGAGAGTACTGCTAGGGTAGGGGCCATTTTGTTGTCAACTTAGCTTAGGAGGTTCCTAGTGTAGCTTGGAATGTGAGGTCTGGGTTTCGTCATGTCCTTCCCTGAGTGGTGTAGTACCTGGATAACTTGGTAAATACTTTGACAGTATTATAATTGTTTGTTAACTATTTATGTTAATTATTTATGTTATTTATTGGTTATTATTGGGATTCACCATTTTACTGACCATCTCGGGCTTCTGTGGGTTGACACAGCCAACATTATTCATTTTATCAACTTTCTGAAACAAACTGCATTTAAGTGGGACTGATCAGTGTTTGAGCTAGCATGGGACTTCAGCATGGGACCTAGGCTTGCTGCCCTTAAAAGAAGGATTAAATTGAACATTCAAGATGTAAGACATCTGTAAGTCTATGGTCTTCCTTGGTAATCATCTATTGCTCCCGTATAAAAAAATACAAGCAACACAGAGCTGCAAATAATAACATTTTATTAGCAGTAACTCTAAACTGTTAAAAGCAAACCCCATAGCAATTTTACTAATGGCTGATTGTTCCTACAGATGCATCATTTACCAAGTTACTCCAGGTCAGTGGCAATTAACTTCTGATGTTGATGCAAGAGTTCTCTATAGAGAAAACTGAGAGTGTCTACACTTTTAAACCAAGTAGCTTTTATTGTAGACTGCCTTGTTATACACAGATTGCATTTTTACTACTTGATTTGGTTTCATTTCTTTGTGTAGTATATTGCAATTTACAAAAATAACTTATGATAAAAGTGTGGCCATTTCAAAAATAAACTGTTTTCATTTAAACAAAAACACAAATGATAGTTCTTTTAGGCTACAGTAAATGTCATGTATAGAATAATTTCCAGCCTCATGTTGTGAAGAAATATTCCCTTGTGGTTTGGTGGCAGATGTTGAGCACACCTCTGGGTGCACAGCTTATTGAAAAACAATGGTTTAATTTCCCTATGTTTCCTAAGGGATATGAACAATGGAGGTTCATTAATTGAGTACCAGATGCCCGGTATAGCAAATTATTTCTAATCTTTATCACAACAGGATGCCCTCTACCTTCGAGGAGGTCTGAATACAAACACTGGTAAGTAAATCGTATCTGGACTTTAGGCTTATGCTTTGTTTAATGGTAATAATAATGAACACAGAGCTAATATAAAGCTCTAATGTGATAGAAGAATGAGCTATGATGATCTAAAGAAAAATCAGTGTATTTTTTTCATTGTATTCATTATGTGGTTATGATAAAGGTAATAATTAAGAAGTTTAACTTTAATGTGAATTTTCAGAGGGAGGAGGGTTAGAAAAATGACAAATGGTTTGCAGGGTCAAAATTATCTCAATATGTATAGTTTGGAGGATATAAGAGGGACACAAGATGTGATACAAGCATTTAAATACCTAGGGGTTCAATAAAATGCAGGCGATAAAGGCCATAATCTAAAACTAGAGAGTCCACGTCTTACATGTAATGTAAACAAGTTATACTTTACTGGGAGGGTGCTTGATAGATGGAACAGCCTCTCAACAAAAGTAGTAGAGGCTAATTTAGTGACAGAACTGGAGTGTAGGCAACACATTCCTCCATCTTCCCACAACAACCCAGCAACTGATCCGAAGCAAACCACCAAGCAACTCAGGACCCCAAGCAAACCACCAAATCTCAGCAAAGAGGTATTCAGACTGGACCAAGAGATCTTGATATTTATCTAGAACTGTTTTGTGTATTATTGTTTTCCTGTTTCTGTGCCAACTTATCCTTTTGCCCATGTCAATCAAGTATAGACATTCCTAGGCTAAATTACATTTTTGTTAAATTTTTATTTTGTAAAATGTATGTCATGCCTCTTATGTCTGTTTTATTTCCCTTTTTCTGCTCCACGAACACCTTATCATCTATATCTCAACTCTTACTATCCCTGCACACTCAAACAGTATATTTAACACTCTCTAAAGTAAGGTGACCGAATCTTTAAAATGAAATTCAAGGACTTTTTTTAAATTGGCAAATGGTAAAATACTTTTTTATAACCATATTTTCTCCAAACTATATATGCAGTGTATTTGGTACGTGTTTATGAAGTGATTGTATGGTACGTTATTTCTCAAATTGTGTATGTGACTGTGTTAGTCTGTTTGTGTGACTGTGTCTCTTTGTGTGACTGTGTCTGTTTGTGTGACTGTGTGTGTAATGTCTGGTATTAGAATGTCTGAATCTGCTAATGTCTGCAATGATTGTATGTACATTAGTATATGTGAACCAGTGTATATGTGATATATATATATATATATATATATATATAATATAAAATATATTTATGTGTATTTGACGGTGTGTATATGTGAATTAGTGTGTATGTGAGATATATATATAATATAAAATGTATGTTATATGTATGTGGCGGTGTGTATATAGGAATCAGTGTGTGTGTGAGATATAATGTAGTTGCTCGATTATAAGACAACCCTCAAAATTTGAATATTAATTTAGGAAAAAAAGAAAAAGCCTGAATATAAGACGACCCTATAGGAAAAAAAAGTTTTACTAGTAAATGTTAATTCATGTAAACTATTTTTTTAATAAAAGCTATGATTGAGAGAAATATTTTTTTTGTTTTATTTCCTTTTATTTTCCAACCTGCCCCCCAGTTATGCACATCTGCCCCCAGGCTTGCCACTCTGCCCCAGAAATGCCTTATACCCCTATATGCCACTCTGGCATTTAGGAGGTTAAAAAGCATATTATGGAGCACAGTGGCAGAGAGAATTCTCACCGCTGTGGGGCACCCTCCTCTCTGACAGTTGGGAAGGTCTGCGTGATGGACGCAGTCAACCCCCGCTGCTAACGGCACCTCCTTCCGGCTGCAGCGGAAGTTGCCTACTCAAATCGCGTAGACGTCTACACGCTGCCCTGACTACACACCAGGGAGTCAGAAGCACCGGTAAGTTTGGGGGGGGGTAAATGGGGGTGATAAGACAGGAGGATCCAGGTCCCTTGCAGTGCTGGATCTTAGTCTCATAGTCAGACCTCTATTTGAGGTCTGATTATAAGAAGACCCCGGTTATTTTTCAGAGCATTTGCTCTGAAAAAAACCTAGTCTTATAATCGAGAAAATACGGTAAATACAAGAGCCTCCCATGAGAAGTGGTAGAGACTAATACAGTAAGGGGATTTAAACATGCATGGGATAAGCATATGGCTATCCTGACTCTAAGCAGGAGATGCAGGTCTAACTCTTTACATCAGGAAAAATTGGCAGATAGATGGGCCAAATATTTCCTTTCGGCTGTCAACTTCTATGTAAAAGTTAAATGAAAGTTATTAACTGACTAAATACACAATTTTTTCTTGTGCTATTATGACAATATTATGTTTTCTTATTAAGCAACAAACAGCAAAAAAAACTGTATTTAGTTTAGCAGCAGATGAAAATTTAAACCAAATCCAAGTAATTTATAATGATGCGCTTTTATTGAGTTTTCACCCATGTCTTGACTTTTAGAGTTGGAGTGCAATTAAAAATTGGTATGTAATATTTCATGTTGGCAAGTGGGTGCTACAGGGAACAACAGAACGTACACAACTTGTCTGGTGTAAGATGTTCAGCACTGACTACTTCTCTGTGCGGTGAATGACACCAACCCACACAGATACTGAAGTAGACAAAGCACCCACAGGATAGAGAATTGCTATGTTCAGTGCTTCTTACAACGTACAGATAAAAATCTCTTCACAGGCAGAGACTGTCAAAGTCCTGTTTTTGCTCAGTATTTTGTCCTTGTGGTATCACACAAATGTATTATTACCAGATGACAAGGAATGCAAACAATAGTCCTTGAGGACTGGCTGCCTGGTATTGTGATCCCTAGTGATATTCCTGCTAGTTTCCATGAATATGATATTATTTGAAAAGTCTTCCTCTGGAAATAACAGACACCATTACCCAATTTTGGTGTCTAGCGTATTCCTTACACACAGGATGTATACAGTATATATTTATAGTAACCATAGTAACATAGTTTTCTTTTATGCACAATATTTATAGACTTAACAAACCGTGTTTGCTAGGTACTTTTATTATTTAATTCCTCATTTCCATTAATTAATTTTCTTGCCTTTCTCTGATCTTTCTTCCCTTTTTTATTTTAATAAACCAGTGTTCAAACAGTACTCCTTACTATACGTGATGACTACCTAATTAGTTATGGCAAAAATCAGTGTTAATTACGACATAGCAAATCTAATGTAGAATGCGTTGAACCACATAGGCGGAATTCAACAAAAGACTTACTTACGTAGGTACAGTCAATGTATCCAATTCATGGGGGGAAATGCACAAAAACAATAGTTTCTCCTTTTGCAAAAATCTTTGTATCTTTACTGTAAAAATGCTACTTTTTACAAAAAAAAGTCTGACAAAGCTTAGATGTCGGTAGGCAGCGCATGAGGTTCAACTTGCGTTTAGCTGATCTTAGGGAAAAGAAAAAATGTCGGTGCGCTAAGCTAGTCACAGGCTCAAATAATACAAATGTATAATACGAGGCCTACCAAACAGGTGTAAGCATGCTGCAAGAAACAGTGTATTGTTTTGGTAGCAGTATAAGGTTTTGGTAGCAGTATAAACTGCTTTGTGTGCCCACTATGTAGGAGGTGAGAGTAGGTTCTCACCCTATTGAGAGTGTGCCTTGACGTGGCGGGTGAGCTTAATTATGCTTTGGCCAATTCATATAACCAAAACCTCTCATTTATATTATGTTTATATATTTGTTGCCAACTTTATTAGGGTAAGAAGCGCAGACAGTTTTTGTTTTTTGTTTAGCTGATCTTCCCAGGTCAAGCTACCTGGAGGCCTTCTTCTTCTGAGGGAGTTGATTTGCCAGGGGCATGACCAGTCATTCACATGGCCAGGGTTGGACGTGCAAGGGGGAGGACTAGCCCAAGTGTGGGGCTAGCTCCGGATACCAGACATTTGTATGGCAACAAGAGGGGGATTGGGGTGATTATGGGCACACTGCTCCTGTGCTCCAGAGACACAGAGAAGGCAGTATCCTAGAGACTTGGTACTTCACCCAGTGACTTCCTAGGTTTACTCAAACACACATGAACCATTGCAGGTGTAAGGAAATAAGGAGTGCAATATTCTGGTATACACCACAACCCCGCAGTCTTCACCTAATATAACCGACAGCAATGCAGAACTCAAGTAGCAGGAAGAGAGAGGATTTTCGCCAGAGCAGGCAAATAACGGTACAAACAAAATTATTTTTTTATTGCAGGTTTATGATTCACTACGTTCCATTCAGCAGGGGTATATCACTCAGGAGTAAAGCATAGCGTTAAACGCCTAATGTTTTTCATGCTAAACTTAGCACATATTCATAGGTTTGTATCAAATGCTTATATGCATTACCTATCATACAATAGGTATAACACACCCATCAAGTGTTAATGTAGTTCACAGGTGATCTTAAATTAAACACAAATTACAGTGCAGGTAAAAGAGAAAAAGGAGAAGAAAAAAGGGATTTTAATCATGAACCTGCAATAAACAAATAATTTTGTTTAAAGAAGAGTTTGTACCTTTACTTAGTGGCTCCTGTGAAGAACGTCTGTTTTCCTGCTATCCGTGTTTCGTAATTGCAGATGTAGCATTGCATTGTCTTCCAAAATATCCCATTTTTTGAAACATAAAAATGTTTAATATTTTTTAATATTAACATCAAATAAATAACAAATTCTTCAAAAAGGTTATGTTGCTCTCTGTTTTTTAAAACAAAACTAGCTTACACATAGTATGATGTGATTGGACAGCTGTTTATTTGTGAAGTGTATATGTTCTAGCCCTGTTATGTTTCTCAAGCTGCTAGTGTGCTTGGGAAGTCTCCAGGTTTGACTGGGAATTGTGCAGTAAAGCTTTGCATTTCTGGGTAATTTTCTTCTTTTTTCTGGACAGGGGAGCAGCATTTGACCATGCCTTATACCCTCCTACTCCCTACCCACTAATGGTTATCTGGGGCAAGCTCCAATCTATGACAAAGCCACTTCTCAGAAAAGGGAAAGCTACTAACCTGGTAAGTTTTCAAGTTTCAGGCAAAGAAACGCACCCAATGGTGTTCTACAGGTCTGCCAATAGACATTAAATAAAACCTCCTCAGCTCTTAACTACATGACTTTATACAGCATCGTAATGCTTCGTAATGAGGTTTGCTGAAAAAGGTTAATCCTGTGTGCGTATAGTATAAGAACATTTGTATAGATGTTCAGGTTTACCTAGGACTTTGCATATGCGCCTTGACACCCAAGTAACTGGTGCATAGCCTAAAAGGCAAAATAGAGTAGGCACCACTAAAAAGGAACGGGGCTACCACAGGCCCCTCCGCTCCTGCAACTCAGAGCTGGTTGTATACAAAATAGTGCCCTAGATGAAATTCTTCTTTGCTACAAACAGACCTCTTGTGCCCACCCCCATGCACTTCCAAGACTTCCGTTGCACCCCTGGCAGGCTAGTCTGCCTACTTGGAAAATCATAATACAAATGGCCATGTTAGCTATTTTATTCACATATAAAATTAATTTCTTGGTAGAATGGTCACAGTGGAAAACTGGATAGACTCTAAACGCCTTAAGGACACACATTCAATTAATGTTCTTTTATAACTAAATAATTTAATTTAAAAATAACCCAGATGATGCTAGCGTGTCAAAGTTTGGCACTACAAAAATCTGTTATTTAACTCAGTTATCCCCAAATGCAAATATTGTGTGATTACCAATAGTCTTTTGATTACTTGTTTTCTATTTTTTTACATCTTAAGGTCAACTTTCTTAACTGAGACTTTTCTAATAGATACTGGTAAATGAAGCATGGGAAGCAACATGTAATAGGTCTCCATCATGTTGTCATAAAGGTTTAAATAATTATGATTATTTTGTATAAATTATTTTTAAATTCTAAGTTCATTAGTTTGATTTGTTATAAACTACACCAAGATTAAATTACTATAACTGTTCTAGTTGTAAGAAAAGCATAACCTTTTTTAGTCAATTGGACACAAAAAGTAACATTATATTATGTGCCACCCTGAAAGACATGATCCTGACTCATTTCTCTTCAGAACTCTAACAGCCACAAGCTTATTTTAAATTAGGGTAACAGAGCATGATGACTTCTTATTTTCTTGTATTGTCCTTTAAATAAATGTCAAAACCCAAAACAACTGAACTGTGTTTCCTAATACCAACCCCTAAACCTGTCTATATACACATCCTATATGACCAAAATTATATGGACACTGCTCCTAATTATTAAGTTAAGGTGTTTGAGCTGCACTCATCTGCATAGAAAAACACTGGCAATATAATGGGTCATACTGAAGAGCTTGGTGACGCTGTCATAGGATATTGCCCAAAATTTCTGCCCTGCTAGATCTCCCCCAGTCCACTGTAAGTGCTATTTTTTTGAAGTGGAAGCATCAACAAGTAACAACAGCTCAGCCACGAAGCAGTAGACCACACACACTTGGGCTGCCAAAGCTAAAGTATATAAAGCTTATGAAAGGCCTGTCCCCCATAGCATCACTCACTACAAAGTTCTAAACTGCCCCTGGAAGCAACATCAGCACAAGCACTGTACATTGGACGCATCATGACACTACAAGATCTGGTGTAAAAACCTTCCCAGAGTGTTATAGCCGCAAAGGGGTGGGGGCAGAATGTTGTCAACTCCATATTAATGTCCATGGCTTCAGAATGGGATGTCCAACAAGTTCATATCTTTAATTTGATTTAAAAAAGTGATATTGTTTGTGAAAAAAGTCAAATCAGTATTTGTTGGTCTTACAGTATTTAAAGTGGTATAAAGGAGAATAGTTGTGTATGTATAAACGGTATGTATGCAGTATATGTTGTGTTTCAATACTCATAGTTATACTAAGCCCATATACAGTATATCACCCTTGCATCACGGCAATCAAGTTTGAACACTGCCTAGAGTAAGGCTGTAAAGAAAAAATGACCCCTGGGTACGTCACTGAAATAGAGTGAGCCTTTTATGATGTCATGGTGACGTTATTGGTAGGGTTCTTTTAATAATAAGAATAGCTATAATTATTATTATTATTATGTATCCCATATAATATATCTCCAATACATATACTTATACCTGGGAACTTCCTAGGAAAAGACACATATAGCTCTTCATCATCAGGGGAATTAGCTTGGGGTTAGGCTAGGTACAGATGACCTTAAATTAACTAAAAGTGGGAGGTAAAGTGGGTATGGCTAAAAATGCTACCCCAGTTCCTAGAGAAAGGAAAACAGGACCTGAGTCCTGGAGAAGCAGCAGGAGACTCCAATGCAAACCTAGAGAGTTCCCAACTATGCATGTACTATACACTGATCAGCCATAACATTATAACCACTGACAGGTGAAGTGAACAACACTGATAATCTTGTTATCATGACACCTGTCAGTGGGTTCCCACTATATTAGGCAGCAAGTGAAAATTTTGTCCTCAAAATAGATGTGTTGGAAGCAGGAAAAATGGTCAAGCATAAGGATATGAAGATCAACAACAGCAAGGGCCAAACTGGTCCAAAGAAGGAAAAGCGGTTAACCGGCAACAGGTTTATGGGAGGCCAATGCACGTCGGTCAAATCCAACAGACAAACTACTGTTACTCAAATAGCTGAAAATGTTAATGCTGGCTCTCATAGAAAGGTGTCAGAAAGGCACAGTCTGTTGGGTATGGGACTGCAGGGTTATCATGCTGATCCCCATCCACTGCTGAAAGTGCCTACAATGGGCACATGAGCATAAGAACTGGACCACGGAGCAATGGAAGAATGTGGCCTGGTCTGATGAATCACGTTTTCTTTTACATCACGTGGATGACAGGGTGCATTCTGGAGAACACATGGCACCAAGATGCATCCATGGAGGCCCCACTTCGCAACCTACAGGACTTAAAGGACCTGCTGCTAACATCTTGGTGCCAGATACCACAGCACACCATCAGCAGTCAAGTGGAGTCCATGCCTCGATGGGTCAGGGCTGTTTTGGCAGCAAAAGGGGGACCTACACAATATTAGGCAGGTGGTCATAATGTTATGGTTGATTGGTATATGTAAAATGGAATCTTAGTGTTAATTATGTTTGTCTTCAATTTTCAGCGTAGTCTAATATATTATAAAAGCTAACATTTCTATCAAGACACACTTTTTCCATAAGCACACTGTATAGAAAAATAATATGAAATGCCTAGTTTGAGCATTCAGGATCAAGTTAGTTTTACACTGTATGGTTGTATAGCTATGAATTTCAGGTGCCATCATAATCTACAGTATTCACAATAATAAACATCTTGCACCATGTAATTTGTGTTGCTTGGTAGAAGATTATAGTTATTTAGCTTTGAAAATTGATAGCTGAAAATATACTGACGATTCTAGGGTAAACATTCTCAATATTTAGAGACTGTGCTATGAAATTAAATGTATTTTCTGACATATGAAAGATTCTTTTCTCTATCATTATTTTAACTGGTTTTCTTATCTTTGTATAATTTGTTTTCATTTTTTTAGCGTTATCCACAGAAATTTAGGCTGTAGCTTTATAGGACCTGATTTTTTCTGTGGTGACTATCATGCACTAAAAAATAATAATAGTATGTATGTGGCTTCTGTAAATTGTTCAAATCTATTAATTAAATTAACTGTATTAGCGCAGAAGCTTAAATATGTGGTTTTTATAGATGCTGAGATAGATATAGAGTCATTTTTTCATTTTTATACATACTCTCTGCATATAAAGTAATTGTAACGCTAGACAGTGGTCCTAGTGGCTTTATGTAAAATTACAAGTGAAGCTCACAAAGATACTTTGGGCAGTAGCCCAAAATCTTCAAATCCGTGCAGTCCAGAGGGCAATTGATCACCTGCACCTAAAGCCAAACTTCCTCTAAATCAACACACTTAATTGATATTTTGGTAGACATAAAGAAACCAGATGCTAGAATGTTACTTATAATTCATGTTTTACAAATAAGAGTTTGAGAAAATGTTCAGAAACATCAAAAGCTTCTCATCAATTTTAATTAACTCGCAAGTGGGCTCTGGTATGTGTTTTATTAGGGCCGCTAACTTAAGCAGAGATGCTGTGCAAGTGTACAGGTCACATAATGTCATCTAACCTCATGCAATGCACAGCCCCTCCTGAGAATTGGCTCAGAATCTGCCCATGGTCTTAAAAGCAGAAGGGGATATTTATTTGTTTCCTCTAGTGCTGACATACAGGGGAACTGGAATTTTACTGATTGTCTTATGCACAATATCTGTATTTTGACCATTCCTTACCAAGTTCATTGTGGTGTCATTTTAGATCACAGAGTGGGCTGAGATAAGATAGGAGCAGGGCCGGCCTTAGGGGTGCCATGGCAACAGGGACGCCTGCCCGGGACTTAAATTAAAATATTGTTTGTTTTTTTTAACTTTATTTAACATGGAGTTTTGTGACAAGATTTTTTTCCTTTCCTTTTTTGGGATGGGGGGGCGCCACAGGAGTAGTCCGCACAGGGCGCCGGAACACTTAAGGCCTGGCTCTGGATAGGAGAACTAGGTTGAGAGTGGATGCGGTTAAGTTCTTGTCCTGCCAACCAAGAGAATAAGAAGCTGTGCTGGAGGCCCAATAGGAAGGAATTTTAACAAAACTTGTAATAATGTAATAATTGTCATTATTTTGAAAATATTGGAGCCAAGAAATATTTTGATTTTAAAGACCATTTCTAACTGTATGGTCTAAATTGGTTATTAACCATGCAAGGGGACATAACCAGTACTTTAGATGAAGAGTATAAAATGCACAACACTCCTACATTATGAAGGTGGAGTATGCTATGACATCATTATACTGCTCACATAAAGTGGATGGGTGTCATTTGTAGACTCCCAAAAAGACTTTTGTTAAAAATAAATTGATACGTTTGCATCTGGGTTGTAATTGCAGTTTTGAATGTGAAGCAAATATATTTCTGCTTCTTGAACAGACTCCATGGACATCAGTCATACAAATTTTAGGTGCGTTTATATTCTTCTTGCATAGATCTCTAATTGTTTTAATTTGGCTTCTCATGGAGAAGTTATATTATCTGACAGGTAAGATGGAAATAAATTAGAATTCGTGACACTTTGATTTCTGTTAATTAAATGGATGAATTTCTGCTTTGAAGTAAAGGTTGAAAGAACAAGATATTGCTTAATATTTACTGACATTTTTATAATTCTGACCCTTGAAAAAGTGTACCGAAGTAACGCAACATAAAATACACACCAGTAATTTGAACAATCTCATTTGAACAGCAGAT